>NC_136524.1:4698863-4761363 GCF_053919585.1 Euprymna scolopes
TATATATATATATATATAGTTTATTTATCTTCTGGTTATTTTATAATATATATATATATATATATATATATATATATATACATATATATATATGTATATATATTATAAAATAACCAGAAGATAAATAAACTTAACACTCCCATCAGTTAAACTCCGTAAATATGCCCTCGAGCAACGCCGAACAATAGACTATGATAGGCTTCTTTTTATAAGGATGGAATTCTTTGACAAAAATCAAACAAAGATGACAATTGCTCACCACAGGATCTGCAGAACTTGCTCCGAGACATCAAGGTTTCTGACGCAGCAAATAGTAAACTACAAAGTTAGCTTAAAAGAATTTTAACACCAGGGGAGATGCATTTATGATATTCTTTTTATTATAAACTAGCGGGGGCACCTGGTGTTGCTCCGGTGTGTGGAAGTTTATTAAGGACCCTCAGCAGGAGTAAATAGAGATGTTAAAAAAAGTGGTACAATCTTGGGGTTCCCTGGCGTTGCCTGAGTCGAGTAAGAATCCCCGTGGTGAGAAAACAACAGCTATGGATGGCAGTAATTGCTAAGAATTCAGGTAGGGGATTCAGAGTTCCTTTCCCGTCGCGGTTACCACCTGATGAAGGCCAGAGAAATAGTTGACCGAAATGTCGTGAAACAACAACTAAGAAAGATGAGGATAATAGTCGGCAATAAATAAAAATAAATAAATAATACTCATCTCAATAATGAATTCCAATTAAATAATATATATACCATTCAGTACAGATCCGACCAGGGAAGATCAGATAATACCGAAACGTGGATTTATAAAACCAAAAATCCAACCTTGATCGCCCTTCAGGGCCCATGGTTCAGTGGATAGAGACGTTGAATCTCTACGGTTCCAGGTGAGAATTGTCTGAAGATAGCGGTTTCAATCTTACCCAAAGCTTAATTGGCGAAAACGTGGTGAGACGACAACAACTATGGAAGGCAGTAATTGCTGAGAATGCAGTTAGGTTATTGCGATTTCCTATCCCGTCGCAGTTACCACTTGACGAAGGCCAGAGGAATAGATGGCCGAAACGTCATGAAACAGCAACTAAAAAAGATGAGGATAATAGTTCACAATAAATAAATTAATAAATAATGCTCATTCCAATTTAATAATATTGGCAGACGTAATTCGACTTCATAAAAAAGCTGAAATTCGGCCAGAAACTCATTCTTGCGAAACAATAAATTTCATACAAGATAAAACTGAACAAAGTCAGAAATTACATCGGCTGAAACGTTGTGAAAATAACACTTAAGAAAAGAAATACAGTCCGAATAATTCTAATAATACGAATTGAATTATTTTCGTTTGATAAGCCTTTTTACGCTACTTATGATTTCAAAAGTTGTCGGAAGTGACACCGAGAGAACTTCCGGTAGCAAGAAAACAAAATGGCCGACCATTAGGCGTCGGCATGAAAAGGTTTTTTCTTTAATCTATAGCCCGTGAATGTGTTTGGTATGTTTTTTTTAACGCCAGGGCGCACATCGCCATAAACTATTCAAATATAGACGAGACCGCCATTTTTACCTATGTTTTTATTAATGTATTAATAAAATAACAACATATACATATGGTACATGGAAAAGATACATTGAAAGCATTACCAAGGCTGATGTGAATAAGGCCGGCTCTCTCCACCCTGTCAGGAAGCTACTCACGTCTGAAAGTATCCTGCCCCTCTGTAAAGCCACCATTCGCCCATGTATGGAGTATTGTTGTCACATTTGGGCTGGCGCATCTGCTACTAGTTTCTTACTTCTGGGCTTAGTTCAAAAGTCGCCAACCTGATAGGTCCTGAACTGTCATCTAAGCTTCAGCCTCCGTCCCATTGACGAAATATTGCATTCCTCTGCCTGTTCTACAAGTATTTTTATGGATGTCCCGACGAACTACAAACCGTTGTACTCCTTCGACGTAAATGCCCCGAAAAAAAACCCGACAAGCAGCAAAGTCCCACCCCTACGCAGTAGAAATCCCTAGATGTAAGAAAGCCTTCTACTGTACTAATTTCTTTCTCAGAACTACCATACTTTGGAATTCCCTTCCGGGTTCCTGTTTCTCAGACTACTGACATACAGAAATTAAAATAAAATGTAAACATACATTTTACTGCTCACCTCCCTACGTATTATCCATGCAACTTATTTCCCTGATAGTAGCCGCCCTACATCAAAGTGGCACTGGGTTAAAATATAATTTTAAAAAAAAGCAAAAGGGGCGGTAATTCTCTTTAGGGTTTCTGGTTTATATCATTTACTTACGTTTCGAAAATATTTAGTTCCAATTAAAGATGCCCCTATTAGGAGAGCTGAAAATTTTTAAAAGAATATAACTCGGCCCTCGCTAGAAGAAGCTTAAGTAGGCGGATTTAGTATAGAATCAAATTGCGGAATTTTAAATTTTATTTCAAACTAGCAGTTCACCCCGGCTTTGCTCGGGCCCTATGTACTGGTCATAACTTTATATGTATATGTATATATTAAAAAGTGTACATATGTACCGTAATACTTTTTTATATTATAGACTTCTTTAACTAACACAGAAAAAAATTGGTAGAGATTGCAAGCGTCATTTTTTTTTAAATTTGACGCCAATTTTTCTCTCTTAATATTTATTGTTTTGGACTCAAATCAAATGAAAATTTAACCTATATCTAAAATTACAAGTGTTTAGACCCAAAATTGGCTGAGGAATTTGATAGAAGGTTTAAAGGTCAATTCTTTCAACTATGACCTCTAGGCAGCGAAATTTTCGTCTAAAAACGAATTAAAAAGTTTGCCGCATGTCTGAATAGCCATCATGTAAAATTTCAAATGTTTCGACCCAAAATTGGCTTAATAGTTTGCTACAGATCGCAAATGTGAAATCTTTTGAAGTTTGACCCGTTGACAACAACTTGTCGGCTAAAAATCAATTAAAAAGCTTGGCCTTTGAATACACTTTAGGTATTTCAAATGTTAGACCAAAAATTGGCTGAGTAATTTCGTAGAGACCGCAGAGGTCAATTTTTTTCCCTTCGACCCCAATTATGACCCTTTAGCATTTATTATTTTGGGCTCAAATCAAATTATAAAGTTAGATCCATGTCCAAGTGACCTATGTCTAACATGTCAAGTGTTTAGACTCGAAATTGGCGAAGGGGTTTGGTAGAGTTTTCACAAATCAAATCGTTGAAATTTGACCCCTTAACAGCAAAATTTCTAGCCAAACACCAATTAAAATGATGTTCCGAAATCTCAAGTCCTCGTATGGTAAATTTCGAGTTTGTAGATTGAAAATGGATGGAGTTATTTGGTAGGGAATTGTACGCAAGTAGACAGGTAGACAGACACACACACAAATACATTTTCACTTTAATATATATACTAGCAGTTCCGCCTAGCTTTGCTCGGGCCTATGTACTGTTCATAACTTTATGTGCATATGTATATATTAAACAGTGTGAATATGTACGGTAATGCCTTTCTATATAATAATCTTCCTTAACTACTTTAGAGAAATATTAGTAGAGACCGTAGACGTCAATTTTTTTTTAATTTGACCCCGATTTTGACCCTTTAGCATTTTTTTTTTTGCTCAAATTGGATTATAAAGTTAGATCCCTGTCAAATAATCAAGTGTTTAGACCCAAAATTGGCGGTGGAGTTTGGCAGGTAAAATCGTTGAACTTTGACCCTTTAACAGCCAAATTTCTGGTCAAAAGCCGATTACTAAGATTTTTCAAAATCTCAGTATATCAAATTTCGAGTCTGTAGACTTAAAATTGACAGAGTTATTGTATAGGGAAATGCGTACATACAGACAGATATACACAGACACTTTCACTTTAATAGATATATTGATAGATAGATGATAGTTTTTCAAATAAGTTTCCGCTATTTTTTAAATTCATAACTGTAATCTTTGAACGTATATATGTAGCAAAACAAAAAATAGTTTAACACGACACAAAGCAGTACTCCCAAGACACGGTATTGGTTATCCATCCTGGATTTATATTAAGAACAATGGACTCCACATTTTTTCCAAGTTTTATAAAAATCTAATGGATGGATCAAAAGTTATTGGGGAAAAATGTGTAATTTTTTGGCCATTTTGGGGCATTTTTTTTTTTTTTTTTACCTCTTTTGAGCCCCTGGGAGTACAACGGGAATTTTTGTAAAAAATATTTTTTTTTACTGTGCACATTTTAATGAAATAAAATTTGTGGCAAAATTGCAGGAAAAACTAATGGACGGTTATCTGGCAACAGTCTGGCCTAACGGACGCACGGAAGTATGGACGCCACTGAAAACAAAGGCCCCCAGAACTTAATCTAAGCCTTGATTAAATCAGCTTAGTTTCCTGATAATAAACTAACTAAAAATTGCATAAAATATAAGGAAATAACTATATGACCTTAATCTAAGTCTTGAAAGAATCAGCTTAGTCTCATAAATCGGGGAATCAAAAGGACAAAACCAGGGAGGGTAAACCAGTAGCTCTAGATATACCTAAGAGTTTTGCCTGATGATCTTCTTAGGAAAATTAGATCATACGGTATCATTTGACGCACAGTTAACATAATCAAATCCTTCTTTTATCTATATATAACAGGCAAAATGTGTGTGTATGTATGTACACTTTTTCTGTATGTCTGCAAAAGGCTTTTTTTCAGGGGGGGTCTCAGGAGGTGGTCGCTCATTCTTAAACTTTTTATATGTTGTCTAAATGATAATATCTACGAGTTTAAACCGGGGTAACCTGTCTGTTTAATTAGCTCGACTTTGAAACGCTAAATATTCCACATTTTTTGGATCGCCGCGCGTTGCTTTCGCTTTTCGGTCTAAAAAAAAAGCGAAACCGGATTCGATCGGTCGGATGTAAACGTTTGGTCAATGTCGGCTTTTCTCCGTCATGTTTTTTTTTTTTATTACATTTTCACCCCAAACAAGGCACATTGCCACTTTGGTGTAGGGGGCTACTATCAGGGGAAACATCTACTGGGGTACTATGTAGGGATTTGGGAGACAATTGCTTTCAATTGGGTAAACAAACTCAAAATAACTATCACGCAGTAAAAGGATTTGACCGCATTAAAAACTGCGGAATAGCGTGATGTTTGTCACTTTTTAAACGGTTTTACATTGCTACTGTCGTGTAGCGCAAGTGTTCAGGCTCAGCCTATTGGCTTCAAGGTTCTGGGTTCGAGCGTACCTGCCACCTACATCCCTCATATTTTTCCCCCATTTTTAAAATCGCTGTTTTTTAGTTATATTTTTTTAACAAGTTTAACATCGTTTTTTTTTTAATATTAAACAGAGTTAAGTTTCCATTTTGTTCTGATTTACCCCCCTCCCAAGCACACCCACCTCCAAACACCCGGGCAACTCGCTAATCTCTATATATAAAAGCGAAAATGTTTGTGTGTGTATGTGTGTATTTGTATGTCTCGCAAAAACTTTCGACACGGGCCATAGATTTTCGCCAGATAGGTATCATTGTAAAGCTCCAACCTTCGCCCGACAAATATCGAAAAATTGGCCAAAAACATTAGTTCCTTCACCTTAAAATCATCAGTTTTGTACAGGGACGGTGCAGCAAAACCCGTCCTTTCATGACAAGTTGGCTTCTACGCATGCGCAAATGACGTCGGAACATGATTTAGGTTAAATATTAACAAAAAAAAAACGGCCCACTTTCGTCAACGTCGTCTTATACACTTGGTTAGAGGCCCCCGTCATTATTCAAAGGTTGTAAGTTTGGATCGTGGTGTGAGATGTTTTTCTTTCTTTTTCGATTTTTTTTATTTTAATATTGAAACAGAGTTATTTAAGCTATTTTTCACGTTCTATGTTTTTTTTTGGTTTTTATTTTTCAGATTTAAAAAAAAAAGTTTTAACGTTCGTTTTTCTGGGGTTTTTTCCCCATCGCATTCGTGTTTTCTTTTTTTTTTTGTTTTCCCGATTTTAAGAAATGTTAACATCGTTCGTTTGCATTACGTTAGTTTTCTTTGTTTTGTTTTTTTTTCGATTTAAGTTTTAACATTTTTTATATATAATATTTATACAAAAAATATTTAATAATTTAATATTTAAAAATATTTACTTCGCTTATTCTTTTGTTTTGATTACACCCACTCCCACCCCGCCCGAGCACACACACCTCTAAACATCCCGACAACGCCGGGTACCCACCGCTAGTATATATATAAAAGGCAAATTGTGTGTTTGTGTGTTTGCATTTTTAATGTACGCCCGACAAAGGGGTTGTCTCTCATTATTATAACTTTTTATATGCTACCGATAATATCTAACATTTACGAAACGACTCGACATGTATCTTTAATTGGGGCAACTTTTATGCGCTATTTTCGCCATATTTATTAGCCCACGTGTGTATCTTTGGCTTTTCAATATAAAAAAGCGAAATTGTGCCGCACTTGGCCTTTTGAACGGGGTTGGCACTGTCCTACTAACCACTTTTGTATTTTTACTTCCTCCGCCCTCGACACAAATGAATTATTGTATCATCATTATTATCTTTTATTGTTTTTACACGTAAATAATTTTTTTTTTTTTAATTGGATTCTTAGTAGGACATCCCCCAGTACGAAAGAGTGAATGCGGTATTATGGTGAAAGAAGATACTAGCTAAGTGGATTTTTTTGTTTTAGTTCTAGTGTGACAAGATTGACCAACGACCCCCATTTTTCCTCCCTTTTGAGTTGGCCTTGTGCCTAAGTTTGTTGTTCAGTTGAAACTTACATTGTAATTTTAGATTGAATAAAGAATTTATCATCTCAAAGTGTAGTATCTGTTCCGGCAGAACATTAAAAAACGGCCTTGTGCCTAATTTGCCCAGTGGGGAAGCAAATAAATACAAGCTCCCTGGAACTCGTGACAGGGGCGTTCAAAAATGCAATAAGGTTTGATCAATGCGGGGAAAACCCCTTATATCAGAAAATTGCTATTCTTTGGGACACTCCCCTTTTTATAGGGTGCTGATCCCCCCCTCCCAACATCTTGGGGAAACAAACAGCCAAAGTTGGGAAAAGAAACAAAAATAAACTGCCTCGCAACAAAACTTAACTGCGGGATGGATGTTTGACCTCATTAAATTCGCGCACCTGTCGATTAAGTTTTAATTGTTAAATTAAAACACTTTCTGTTACTGTGCCGTCGTGGGCGAAGTGTCAAGATTTTTTCCACCTTCGCTTAAGGTTCTAGGTCCGAGCCTACCTACCTACCAAAACTTTTTTTCTTTTACCACACGAGCGGCGCCAGACCCCCTCACAAACACTTCCAAACAGCCGGGAAACGCCGGACAACCCCGCTAGTCTTAAATAAAAGAAAACTCCAGGTTGACCTACATTTTCTTTTTCTGTTTTATTTTTTCATCATTGTGTTTTTCCTTTAGTTACTCTAACTGAGAGGTATTTTTATGATTCTAACCCTCCCTCTATGTGCTATTGTTTGTATTTTTCTTGCACTTGGTTTATCGAGTATATTCGCCAGATAATTTTTGAAATTCTTTTTCATTAGCCCAATTGCTCCTATAATAACTGGTACGAAAACGTATATATGTATATATATATATATGTATATATATATATATATATATATATATATATATATATATATATATATATATATATATATATATATCGTTTCTGTCTTTATTTAATCCAACGGATTTCGAAATAAAGACGAAACGTTGATGAACACGTAACTCGGTTTTTTCCTTTTTATTTCTCTATTTCTCCCCTCCCCCCCCTCTCTCTCTCTCTCTCTCTCTCTCTCTATATATATATATATATATATATATATAATTATATTTTTTGCCATAATAATTAAATACCTACAGACACTAGTGTTCCATCTTTCGGGGATCTTCAGTGCAGGATGTCACGATTAACACCAGTCGACAGATTCGAACTCGGCAGCACGGCTAAAACATTAATTTCTTCACCTTCAACTGGCCACTTTTCTACAGGGAGAGGTCGCTTTTTTCACCGAAATTTTCGAAACTCATCCCCCCCTTTTCGATTGTCTAGCCTTAATTAAAACCTACGTCACTTCAGTTTGGCGGTGGGACTAACAACAAAGACGTCATGTTTTTGTCCCGTTCATCTTCTCCTTCACGGTAAGAGTTCGAGCCTCTCTTCCTACTACCAATTTTTTTTTTTGTGTTTGCTCAATATACACGTCCAAACACCCGAGCAACGCCGGTCTGAAATGCTATATATATATATATATATATATATATATATATATATATATATATATATTAATCGATTAGATAAACAAATATTGATAGCAGACAAAAACAGCGACTTTTTCCGAATTTTAGAAGCTTTATACCTATTTTTATTTTTAGTTGTAAACATCAGTATTTATTATTAATTATATATATATATATATATATATATATATATATATATATATAAAAACAATATATGTACCGCTCCCTATGTGGGGGTACCAAATTGGTTAAAGGGGAAAATTATTCCCTACTCACATTTAGGTAAAAATGCACTTTCATAAATAATTGAATTCATTCGAAAACGTATCGCAAAAACAAAAACAAATAACATCTAAATAAATTGCGACATATCCTAACAGTCGGCGAGATGGACCAGCGGATAAAGAGGTGAGGCTCATTACCGTGGGGTCCCGATTTCGAATCTACCTAGATTCAGCCACTCTGGTGAATTGTAGACGACGAAACACGTGTCAGTGTCATCCACATACAGTACTGTTTCGCTGTATCACAGCTCATCAGTCTAGCCGCACTGATGAGCTGTGATACAGCGAAACAGTACTGTATGTGGATGACACTATATATATATATATAGTCATACAGTGTGATACAGCGAAACAGTACTGTATGTGGATGACACTATATATATATATATATATATATATAGTCATCCACATACAGTACTGTTTCGCTGTATCACAGCTCATCAGTGTGGCTAGACAAGTAACTACCTCAAGCCAGGATTGAAACCCGACCGTTTGTACGACAGTCAAGTGTCATATATATATATATATATATATATATATATATATATATATATATATATACATATATAAATAAAATCCCTGCAACTGGTACTGTGCCTTGTTTGGGGTGAAAATTTAATAATAATAATAATAATAATAAAAGTTACGTCCCTAAGATTGGAGATCATTTTCTAAGGATTCTGCTATTGTCTTAGATTTGCATACATCTATACATGTATATATCTATACATCTATACATCTATATATCTTTAAAAGTTAAATTATCTGTTTGTGTGTGTGTACGTTTCCCTACCTAACTACTCTGTCAATCTTCAGTCTACAGACACGAGATTTGGGAAAATCTTCTTAGTCGGTTTCGGCCAGAAAAAGGGCTCAAATATCAACACTTTGACCTTTGAAAACTTTACTAAACTCTTTCGCCGATTTTGGGTTTAAACACTTTAAATTTTAAATGTAAGTCCAAACATGGATCAAACTGGATGTGAACCTAAAACAATAAATATTAAAGGATAAACGTTGGGGTCAAATTAAAAAAACTTGCTCTCTCAACCAATTTTTGGGCTAAACATTTAAATTTTTCATATAGTGTATTCAGATATAGGGCAAGCTTTTTAATCGAGTTTTGGCCGAAAATTTAGCTGCCAAGGAGTCATAGTTAAAAAGATTTTACCTTTGCGGTCTCTAGCAAACTATTCAGCCAATTTGGTGTCTAAACATTTGAAATTAAACCTAAAAGATATTCAGACACGCAGCAAGCTTTTACTTCAGTTTTTGAACAATTACTTGGCTGCTAAGTTGAAAGAATTGACCTTCGCAGACCCTACCAAACTACTCCACCAATTTTTGGTCTAAACACGTGAAATTTAAGATGTAGTTTTCCTGGGCATGAGTCAAACTTTTTAATATATATATATACATATGCATATAAAGTTATGAACATTATGTGGGAGCCGAGCAAAGCCGGTCCTGGATATGACCTAAAACTATATCCGATGGTGAGGCCCCAGCTTGCGGACTTTGGGGAGTGTGGAGCCACCCTTTAATTACCATTCTGCCAAGTACACGCTGACCCGGAGTGGTAGTACCTGTTAGGGTCCCAACTACGGGTTAAATAGAAACCGACTTGAAAACAATAGATTCTATTAAAAAAATTTTTTTTAATCTTTGGATTCGGCATTAAATAACCTGAAAACGGTTGATATGCCGTAAAACAAAACCAACCAACCGAGAAAAGCCGAGCTTAACTGCTAATTCGTTTAGAAAGCCGTTCTTTAAAAGCTAAGCCACAACTGAACCAAGTTATTTTTTAAGTACTTCCGGTTTGAATTAAAGATACGAACAATTGGATTTAGGAATTTAGCTAACGACCAATTTTATTTAATTATTTTTTGGGCAATGGCTTAAAATAAGTCGACATCTGCAGAAGTGTTTTATTTATAAAAATGTCTCTTTGTGGTTTAATTTGGAATTTATGATTGCGTTTTTATTCTGTCATTCAAATACATTCTACTTATTTTTTCGTTTATGATTAAATGTCGGTGTTTAATGTAAATTAACGCTTAATGAATTAGACTTTTTTATATGCGAATGCGTCGCCATTTATATAAAAAAAAAGCCAAACATCCCCTTCCTTAACAAACCACTTAGAGAGCCCTTTATTTGAACACTTCATAATTAAAACCAATTCTTCTTAATAGCCTGTCAACGCTTATAAAAAACACAAAGGTTACTCAAGAATGAGGAATTAATAGGTTTTCCAGATCGAGCAAACACCGGAAGGATTTCTAATATATAAACGACTATATGTCTGTCTGTCCATCTGTCACTATATTTTAAGAAACACTAAAGGATGTTGTCCAATCTGTAGTGGAATGGGGACAAAAATGGATGGTCACATTCAATGCTGCCAAGACTAAACTTGTTTCCTTCAATAATTACAAGAAAACTCTACCGCCAATAGCAATGATCAAGAACAGATTACTCGAAAGTACTTCTTTTAAACTCCTCGGCCTTACATTTACAGGGAACATGAACTGGAATAGATACATTCAGAGCATTATCAAGGCTGCTGTGAAGAAGGTGGGCTCTCTCTACCCTGCTAGAAAACTACTTACGCCTGAAAGTATCCTGTACCTCTATAAGGCCACCATTCGACCATGTATGAAGTACTGTTGGCATATTTGTGCTGGTGCATCTGCTACTTGTCTCCCACACATTGACAGGGTTCAAAAGATGGTCGCCAACCTGATAGGTCCTGAACTCTCATCCAAGCTTCATCCAAGTCCCATCGACGAAATGTTGCATCCCTCTGCATGTGCTATAAATAATTTAATGGAGAATGCTCTGACAAACTATAAGCACTTTTACCTCCTCGACGTGAATACCTCCGACAAACCCGACAAGCAGCTAAATTCCACCCCTTCACAGTAGAGATCCCTAGGTGTTTTATTTCACATAGGCATCACCACTTGTCAAGGCCAATAGGCCACTCGAGGATAAGAGTTAAAGAGTGTACAGTAGAAATTGGGCAATATAGTAACCGTTAGTAATGGAGATTCGGTAAATTTGTAAACTTATATGGAACGGCTCATCAAAAACTTGTTTACGTTAGACTTGAAGGCAACCATACTGTAGTCAGCTGGAAAGCAGAAAAACGGAAGACAATTCCATAGGCGTGCAGTTCTAAGAAAGAAGCTTTGCTCATGGAATCTACGCTTAGGTTTAGGCACAGATAAAGAGTGGGGGAAAATAGCCTTCTGCTCCAGTAGTTTCTTCCCAAGAACTACTAGACTAGGGAACTCCTTTCCGGAATTCTGTTTCCTCAATTGTACTGAGATGCAGAAGATCAAGTGTAATGCTTGCTACTCGTCTCCCTTCAAAATTGAATTGGAAAAATTAAAATAACGTGTATATATATATATATATACATATATATATATATATATATATATATATATATATATATATATATATATCTTTATTCGATTGGCAAAATTTTAGAATAATTATAAAGAAGTGAACCATCGCGTAAATTCAATCAACTAAAAAATGGAAAACGGGGTGAGGAAAAGAAAAAAAAATAATGGGGCAAGTTATATGTACAAGTCAATAAAATAAATAAGTCGATTAAAAACGATCGTTAAAATACACCCAAAGCGCTTTTCGTTCAGACTAACATTTTCAAGGGTCATAAGTCTGAAAATTATTATTTTTTTAGAATATTTGATAGTGGTATGGAGTAAGAGCGGAGAGGAGATTAAGAGAAAAAAAAACCCTGACTACCCAAATAATTCTAATTGAAGTCGGAGGTTTCTCTGCTTGCACAAAGTAGGGGGGTTAGCAATGATGGCAAGTGCTTCGAGGACAGACAGGTGGAACTTTGTGTGTCCTCGGTTCAAAACAGAAAAACACTCCGGAGAGAAAACAAGACCGCATTCCTTTTTACCGATCAAGTGTTGGCTGATGGACGATTCTATCAGTTGAGATTTTCTGGTAGTACGTTGATGATCTCGGATGAAACGGGAAACATGTTCGGCGATTCTGACCTGAAGACGCTGGGTCGTCTTGCCTATATAGACGGCACCACACCGACATTGAAATTTATAAATAATGTTACTTGTTTGAGAGATAGGCAAGACATCCTTATATATATATATATATATATATATATATATATATATATATATATATATATATATATATATATATGTATATATGTATATATATGTATATATATATATATATATATATATATATATATACTAGCAAATGTACCCGTGGTTGAATGGGTTCAAAAACAGCCTACAGAAAATGGACTCTGATTTATGAAAGTATGATAGGTTATGAAAAGAAAGGGTTGTAAAGAGATAGCTTCGAATTTGGGGGTATCAAAACCAAAGCAAAATATGATGAAAATAAAAATAAAATAGATAAACCCTATGATTTATTTTACCATACCTGTTCACACTGAAACACTTATCACGATATTCTGTGGATCTATATTAAAATACACCTTGTTAAACTTTGTGACATATTTCCATTCTATGGAGGTCAGGGGCGAACGAACACCCCATGATTTTATTTTACCATATTTCTTCAAACTGAAACATAATTATCAAAGTATACTTACGCAGATAGATATGAAAAGTCTTTATTAAAATTTGTGCCTATTGTCATTCTATGGAGGCCAGGAGCGAACGCAGACCCCATAATTTTATTATATCATCCCTATTTAAGTTGAGACACACTTATCAAAGTATTATGTACATCTATATCCAAAACAATTGTAAACGTTTTTTTTTTTTTAATTTTAAATCTTTTTATTTCCATAATATGTGTACCAAGCATGAACGCAGACCCAACAATTTTAATGAACCACCGTTCTGCCAGATCAAACATACACATTCCTGTGTCTCGATACATCTTCTATCATTATATGGGATCAGTTTTATTTTAAATAGTCAACCATATAGGAGCCATTGCGTGACCAGACACACACATACACACACACACACATACATTCAGCTTTATATTATATATATCTTGTTGAATTTTTATATTATATATATTGTTGAATATTATTATATATATATTGTTGAATTTTTATTTATTTTTTATTAGCGATTAATTTCTTATTACTTCGCTTCCTTTTTTTTATATTGTTTACATTTTTTCTTCGCCCACATTTTTAGGACGTATTTACTTTTTTTATTTTTATTAAAATATTAATTATTAATTACTACGTGCATAAAAGTAATAATTAATTTATAATTAATAATTAAATATACATACTTACACACGCACATATATTTATATATATATATATATATATATATACATATATATATAAGAGCAACTAGCTAAAAAACATGTTAAAACACTTTAAAAAAGAGTTAAAACATATTTAATCTGAAAAGGAAACACTTAATAAGTGGATAGTCTTTAATCCACACAGTTTCGAAGATATACTTTCCTTCTCATTAGAGGGTAGGAATTAGCAAAATGCGGGATCGGATTTTGCATACAAAAGTATTTGATGAAACTACAAGTAAGTCAAAGAGCTTAGTTAATAAAAAGTGAAGCAGATGGAATATGATGAAGAAAAAGGTGATTACACGTAAAGTATTTTTTAACATGTTTTATTAACTATTTGCTCCTATTTGTTTTTATCGAGCTTTTACATCTGGTTGAGATTATTTTATAAATATGAATTCTTTAATATTTATAATATACTTTAGTTTTCCCATCTTGAATCATTTTGGTAAATTTAATTGTAATTTTTATTTTCTTTTATTATATATATATATATATATATATATATATATATATATATATATATATACATATTCTTAAATTAGCCGTGTTTTATATTTCTTCCATTTCCTTTTTCTTGCTTTTAATTTGACCTCATTCCTTGTACCCATTTGTTGATTATTCCAAGGATTTCTGGCTTTTGGACCATCTTCCAATTACGCGATTCCCTTGGATTTTGCTTGTGGAAAAAAGTTCACTATTTGTTATCAAGTAAGATCTATGACTTACTTGAAGTTTCATTAAATACTTTTACAAGCAAAATCCGATCCTACCCTCTGATGAGAAGGATAGTATTTCTTTGAAACTCCGCGGATTAAGGACTATCCACTTATTTTGTGCTTCCTTTTTAAAATTAAATATGTTTTAAACTCTTTTTCAATGTAGGTTTTAACATGTTTTATCAACTACTCATTCTTCAGGGGTACTCTGTAGGGGGTTTTGCAGCCAGATGTCTGTTCACATTACACTTGAACTTCTGCATGTCAGTACAGTAAGAAACCGGAAGAGAATTCCAAAGTCCTGTTGTTCTAGCTAAGAAGCTATTAGAATAAAAGGCTTTTCTTACATCTAGGGATCTCAACTGTGTAGGGGTGGGACTTTGCTGCTTGTTGGGTTTGTCGGGGGTATTTTCATCGAGGGGGAATAAGTTCTTGTCATTCGTTAGAGCATCAACCATTAAAATACTTGTAAAACAAGCAGAGAGATGCAACATTTCATTGATGGGACAGGGGCTAAAATTTCGATGACAGTTCGGAACTTTTAGACCCTGTCCAGGAGTAAGAGACTAGTAGCAAATTCACCAGTCCAAATGTGATAGCAGTACTCCATACGTGGGCGAATGGTGGCTTTGTAGAAATATAGGATAATTTCAGGCGTAACTCCCTAACACGATAGAGAGAGACAACTTTCTTTGCAGCAGCCTTGGCAATGATCTCAATGTATCTATTCCAACTCATGTTTCCTGTGAACGTTAACCCAAGGGGTTTAGTCTTTTTTGTAGTATTCCGTATTTTACTGGGTTTATATTATTCAGTAATCGTTCATATACCAATATATTTTCAGCCAAAACAGAGATGACTTAAACTGTAAGCTACAAAATTATCATATTTCATAATTGAGCATTCATATATTGTTTTAACAAAAACCAAGAGTTAAAAGATTGGGTTGATAGCAACAAATAATGTATGTCATCGTTAGTTACAATTGTTTCAAAACTATGCGGACAAATATCAAACAAGCTCCTGCCCAAATGTGGCAACAGTACTCCATTCTTGGCCGTACCTGGCTTTTATATAGGTAGAGAATTGCATTAGGAGTGAGATATCTACTGGAGCGGTAGAAAGATCTCGCTATTTTTCAAGCGGCATTGGAAATACATTTGATATACGTGTTTCATTTCAGGTCAGGAGTAAATGTCAAGTTCAGAAGCTTGTCAAAATATGAAACTTCCCCAAAGTGCTTATCTAGTTAGTTGGGAGTATTATGTGGAGGGGGTACAAGGGCTTCTTTATACATTAATATATAGTAATAAAAAGGCCTTCGATAAGGTATGGCATCAGAGCCTACTTCACAAGATCCAAAGAACGTGAAAAAAAAAAAGTAACGTCTTTGCTCCTGCGTCCAAACCGAAAAAAGATGACTCCTTCCTGTAGAAAAGTGCCCAGTTGCGGGTGAAGGAATTAATGTTTTTAACCAAATTTTTGCTATTTGTCTTCCGAAGGATCGATCTTTATAACGATACGGATCTCATGCAAATTCCGCGCTTCTGTCGAAAGTTTAAGGCAGACATACATACATACATATATACATGCATACATACATACATGCATTTAAACAGACAGGTGAGATTTACATTAGAGATTAGCCTAGGTGTCCGGCGTTGCCCAGGTCTTTGAAAGTGTGTGTGGGGCAAAAAAAAAAGAAAAAAGAAAAAAGAAATGAAACGAAACACGTGGTAGCAGGCAGGAAAAGAACGTGAAGAAAAAAAACGTGACGACTTTGCTGTTTCGCCCATTGCAAAAGCTGAAGTGACGAATATTAAAATTAAGGCTAGTCAATCGAAAAAAGGGATGATTTCCGAAAACATCGGCGAAAAAAGCGACTCCTCCCTGTAGAAAACTGCCCAGTTGAGGATGAAGAAATTTTTTTTCTGGTCAATTTTTCGGTATATGTCGTCCAAAGGGTCAGACTTCAAAACGATACCGATCTTGTGGAAATCTGTCGCCTCTGTCGAAAGTGTTAGGGAGACATGCATACATGCATACATACATGATGATTGCAACGTCTTGCCAGACGAATGCCACTCCCTCAGATACTTAAATCTATGAGCCCAAAAATGACTTCCATCGCCACAGAACAATTTTTATAGATAAATGTCTGAGGGAGTATCTATACACGGATGATGTTACAGGATCTTAGCTTTGTACGACAGCTAAATCTCTCTCTCAGTTCAAAATGTTGAGATCCAGCAACAAGCAAGAGCAAGATAGCCAGCAACAAGTTAAACTTAAGCTTAATGCAGGTACTGGTCTTCCGCTTTATGTTTTTTTTAATCAGAGATTTGCTTCTCCTAGAAAGGTTGCCTTCACCACGGCTTACAGGAGTCCTCTACACCCCAAATCACATACATACATACATGATGATGATTGCAACGTCTTGCAAGACGAGTGCCACTCCCTCAGACATTTAAAATCCACGATATCAAATGCCTGAGGGAGTATATATACAAAGATGATGTTACAGAGCAAGAGCAAGATAATCAGCAACAAGTTAAACTGCAGACCAGCTTAATGCGGGTACTGGTCTCCCGCTTTATGGTTTTTTAACTCATAGATTTGCTTCTCCTCGAAAGGTTGCCTTCACCACGGCTTACGGGAGCCCTCTCTGCCCCAGCACACACATACATACACACAAACACACACGGTGCTAGTTGGCCGTTGACCCCCAAAAAGGGTTCATTCGCCATACATACATACACACATTTAAACAGACAGGTGAGATTTTTATTATAGAAGATTACGTGTAATTATATTCATGCAGATATTCTATATGATTTATACTTGCGTAATATTTGATAAAAAAATTATGGTAAATACAAACCTTTTTCTATATATATTTATGTATGTGTATATATATTTGTTTTAAAAAATGTTGCTTGCCAACTCCTCTGTCAGGTTTTTGTTTACAGACATAAAACTTAATATATAGGGTATTCGAACCCATGCGTAACTTTATATTTGGGTTTTACCTGGGTAAAATCGGTGCAAAATTTTGGAAATTAAAACGACAAAGGAAAAAGTAAATTGTAAGCTAAGCTTTTTGGTTTCGATTCTCAGTGGTGGTGCATGTGGTATTTCTTTTTTTAATTTTTAAATTATTACTATATATTGGGTTCAATATAATCTATATAATTATGAAACTCAAATGACCTTGTAACAATGTATGTCACCCACTTTCCGGTTTACGACATCCGGTTGTGCATGCGCGCATGACCTGCACACTGAAATATTAACGTTATTATTTCGAAATTATTATTTAACATGGAAAGAGTGGGATTTAAAATAACGTAAACGTCATAGAGAAATGAACGATATAAAAAAAGCAGATATATCAAAATTTGAATTTAACTATAATAAGTATTATGGTATCTGTTCAGTGCATATTTACCTATAATTATGGCCAACCACTTATAATTCAGTAACTGTAAATTTTCTTTTAAAAAATAATCCATTATAATAAACAGAACGATTCATAGAAATTTATCTATGTTCTTTTTCATGTTAATATACTTTCATAGAAATGTTTCTGTTATGTAAAAAATACCCTATTTTCTTTACGTCACAAGTGTCACGCTCAGACATGAATTCCATAGCTAGCATAACATACTGACCCAACGGGTCACAGGTAGTCTCGTATAATAATAAATACGAAATTTGGATTAATCAAAATATTATATTTAAACATATTTTAGGACCGGGCCATGCCGGGCTACCTGTTAGTCTTATACCAAAATCAGTATCGGGACTGCACTGATTCTTGGCCGCCATCTTTGTTACACATGTTTGTGGCAGATTCAAAGCAAATCAAAGTTAATCTAGGTTGTAATCATGTGTTTCTTAAAAAAAAAATGAATAAATATCCGGGGGTCGGGATGGGAACTATTAAATATGCTAGTCGATACGTGCATCGGCCTCACCCGTAACGCCATCTGTTAGATAAAAAAAAAAAAAATTACAATTAAACAGCTGAAATTATTTAAATGATTCAAAAGTTAGGGTTAGGGTTGGTGTTAGGGTAAAGCTCTAACGATTAAATGGTCTTACTTAGCAGCAATTATGTTCTACTTTTTCTGTGATCGTTTTTAATGAGCTATTTACTAACTAAAAGAAAAAGAAAGCCAAGAGTACAAACATTTATATCACACTAGCAGGCCGTCCAGCATTGTCAGGTCGAAAAATTACGCTTATTTCGTATTCATTATTATACTAGCAGTGGGTACACTCGGCGTTGCCCAGGTATTTAGAGGCGCGTGTTAAGCAAAACATAAAAAATAAAAAAGGTTGTAGCAGGCAGGCAGGCAGGCAGGCCTGAACCCGTACCGTGAAGGAGGAAAAGAACGTACAAAAGGCGTGATGTTTGCTGTTGCGCTCATCACCAAATCGAATGCTTAAAAAGCAACTGTTAAGTGTTGAGACATTATGATGGCGGCCAAGAATCAGTGCAGTCCCGATACTGAGTGTGAAGTAATTGCCAGTAACAAAGATGGCGGCCAAGAATCAAATGCGGTTCGTGACATAGCCAATGGCGAAACGATTGAATCCAAAATTCGACAATTTTTATAGTAACTTTGGAAGATTTTCATTCGTTGATGAGCACAACCAGTGGAAGTACTCGTCAAGGATCCGTTCTTGACACTCAGCCCGACAGGTGAGGGGCCGGGAACCGGGCCAGCACCTGTCGGACTGAGGTACATCGCCTGGATAATACCTAGGAGGTCCATCCTCCCAGGCCTTGCTACTGCGCTTTCCGGTGGAGTAAGTTTATCGCTTTCTGCCTGAGGCGCCCCTATCGGGGAATGCAGACGGGGTTACTCAGGCAATTTTTACAATTGCAGGAGTGCCCCTCCTTTAGGGAAGCCTGCTGGATCTCCACTTTCCGGCCTTGTGCCACATTTTGCTGAGATGGCCAGCAAATAAATCTCTACCCCCCTAGCATCCTTTCGACTGACGAATCGGCGTATCTACCAGAGATTAGCAACGGGGGAGTCTTTTGTTATTAACATTGTACATAGCTCATTTTATATTGTATAATAACTTTTTATATCCCCCACCCTCTTTCTTATGGGTTTTAATAAGGTTATCATGGTATGATGTTCTTATGGTGATTGACGAAGATTTATACGCTGATGGGTTTATAGTATGAATGTGGCATTGCGATGAAAGTAGAGTGAAAGTAGGAACTAGTTAGGTTATGTTAGATTAGTTAGCATCAGACAGCAAATACCGTCCCTCCCCCTTCCCCCATGTTCGGCCTTGCGCCAAATTTTTCTATTTTTACTTTTATGGTAAAATTCTGAAAATAAATAATTACCTCCCCCCATCAGGAGTCAAAAACATTTCACAGCGATCCCTCCCTGTAGAAAAGTGCCCAATTGAGAGTGAAGAAGTTAATGTTTTTAAGCCAATTTTTCCATATTTGTCGTCCGAAGAGTCGAGCTTTTAAACGATATCAATCGCGTGAAAATCCGTCGCCTTTGTCTTAAGTTTTAGACAGACATACAAACATACATGATGGCAGCAAATTCGTTCTCGAATATTACCATTAAAAAACTGAATATTGCCATTAAAAAAATTGAATATTGCCATTAAAAAATTGAATATTGCCATTAAAAATCGATTATTGCCATTAAAAAATTGAATATTGCCATTAAAAAATTGAATATTGCCATTAAAAAATTGAATATTGCCATTAAAAAATTGAATATTGCCATTAAAAAATTGAAACATGAAGACAGAAACTCTGGCATTCTTTGACACACATGGCGCAGAGATAAGCGCCACTAGCAGCACGTATTTGATGGTTATTTCTATGAACATTCGTATGGCGTTTGAAACCACCTGCAGTCTTGCACGTCCGCGCGCAGATGACATAAGTTAGATCTGGCAACACAAGACTGTTTTGTGGCCAATTGCACTGATGAGCAGTCTGGTGACTTATCAGCCCAGCTCTGCTCAGGCATAATCTCACGCACACCTTACACTCTAGACCAATTTGGCGCCCTCGCTTATCAACTTACACGTTCCCTTTCCGAATATCACGCTTCAGTCGTTCATACTGGGTTCGATCAGCCTCCAAGTTGCCCACACCTCCCCGCAAGGCCCTTCTCCACTCACCACGATCCAAAGCAAGATTCTCCCAGGTTTTGTCATCCATCCCCATTTAAGGATTGATTATATCATGTTATGAATTGAATTAAAAAAAAATTCTTAATGCTACAATATTTTAAGTTATAAATTTATTAATATTTTTTACTAGAATATCTTGTCCTTTTCTTTTCCAGTTTTACCAACTAGTCCTTTTCTTTTCCATGTTTAAGATTAACCATATTACTTTTCTATGCTCGTATTTTCATATTGTAATCCATTATTTTTTCGCAAAAAACATATTAACCGCAGTAGCCAGGCTCGAACTTGTAAAGTCAAAGAGGAAAAGGAGGTGAAAAAAAGCTAACGTATAGCCGTCTCGCCCACGGTGACTTTATGACGGGTGTTCGAAATGATATCTTTTAAACGTACGTTGGTATTGCTAGACGTATGATTACTATGGCTATGACAATTGAATATTATTATCATTGTTATGACTCTCGAGTATATATCCGACGCAATTAGACAGTTAATCAACCAAGAACCATAAAAGCATATAAGATATCAACGGGTACACATTCGAGATTCAAAACAATGAAAAAAATATGCTGTTGTCCTAGCCCTACTGATGACTTGCAAAAATATCGACGCTAAAATTGACCCCGTCCTTGCAAAAACAGCCTATTATCTCGCACAGAATTAATAAGTTTGGTTAATTTTTTTATCCGAGGAATTCGGCTTTTCTTTTTTTTTTTCGTTTTGTACAAAGGAATCACCACTTATCAAGGCTTAAAGGTCACTCGAGGGTATAGGTTAAAGAGTATACATTGGTCAAAAGGACAACATCATAGTGATCGTTAGAAGTGTAAATTTGGTAAATTGGATTACTTAAGGGTAACGGCTCATCAAGAACTTGTTTACATTGGATTTGGAGATGGTCATACTGTAGTCAGTTGGAAAGGATGGACCCATGAGGGACTATACTATGAGCTGATTTCTGCCTATCAATCACTACTCTTATAAACCTGTCAGAGAGAAATAGTTTAATAATTGAAAATACATATTCAGCTATATCAAGGGTGTGAGTTCCATATAGAAACGTTGATTTAATTTGAATAAAATAAAATACTTATCAAGTGCGCTTGGAAGCCAAATCACCAGGTAATATTAGAAAAATAAACAAATATTTTACTTGTTTGAAATTTATAATATAAATATATTTCGGAGCTAACCTCCATCCTCAGTATTTTGTTTGCTTTTTTTCTTTTCTTCTTTCTTGCCATGTTGTAAAGTTGGAGAAAGAAAAGTCTGTTTCTAAAGAGCCGCGCGTTGTATTTTAGCGGTTGTATTTTGTAAATGGTTGAACTGTGCGTAGGTAACGCAAGAATGATGTCAAGAAGCAGAGTTCAATAGAAACGTTGTTTTAATTTGAATAAAATGAAATATGCATCAAGGGCGCTTGAAACCAAATCACAATGTAATATTAGGAAAATACATATTTTACTTGTTTGAAATTTATCACAAATATATTTCAGAGATATACTCCGGCTTCAGTGTGTTGTTTTGTATCTTTTTTTTCTTTTCTTCTTTGCCATGTTGTAAATTTAGAGAAAGGTCTGTTTGTATAGAACCGCGCGGTGTATCTGGCGGTTGTATTTTGAAATGTTTGAACTGTGCGTAGGTAACGCGATAATAACGTCAACAATGAGAGTTCAATAGCAACGTTGTTTTAATTTGAATAAAATAAAATACACATGAAGTGCGCTTGAAAACCAAATCGCAACGTAATATTAGGAAAATAAAGACACATTTTACTTTTTTGAAATTTATCACACTTTATTCTTGCGTTGCCTACACACAGTTCAAACATTTACAAATACAACCACCAGATACAATGCGCGGCTCTATATAGACTTCTTTCTCCAAATTTACAACATGGCAAGGAAGAAGAAAAGAAAAAAAGAAACAAAAGAACACACTGAAGATGGTGTCTACCTTTGAAATATATTTGTGATGAATTTCAAACAAGTAAAATATTTGTTTATTTTTTCCTAATATTACGTTGTGATTTCGCTTTCAAACGCACTTGATGTGTATTTTATTTTATTTTCAGCTATACTGTAGCTGGAGATCTTGTGATGGTTTGGCTCTCAATTTCTTACTCTCTCTCTCTCTCTCTCTCTCTCTCTCTCTATCTATCTATCTATCTATATATCTATCTTGCCCACTCTCCCTATTGTCTAAAAACTCTCACCCGGACTACGATAAAGCAACAAAAAAAACACAATAATTATTACCTTAGCTCAAGAGTAGGGGGACACTGACGCGTCCATATTAGGCTGATTTATGACTTTAAAAAAAGGGGGGCAAGGAATAGCAGGGCGGCCCGCCTTTGTTATCCCCTTCGACCCCACTCTCTTCACCCGTAGCCCCAACCCTTCCAATATTACGCTTCCCTCTCTCCAGTTGCTAACAACATAAGAATCGTCTACATGCCACCTGGCTTTGTTAAAAGTTGTAATATTTTCAAATTATCCGCTATCCTTCTCCCCGCTTTTTATAATAAAGTTTTGGAATCTTCCTATTTTCTTTTTCATTGTATAAGCTGCATTTTAACAGTTGCGTTTCCTTTCAATAATACCCGTCTTTTTATATTACAAGCGTATACCCGACGTTACCCTGGATTACATTAATATCATCAGATGGTTGCACAATCCAATACATTTTTATACAAGTGAATCACCACTTTTCAAGGCCCAGAGACCACTCAAGGATAAGAGTTTAAGCATGTACATTGGTCAAGAAGACAATATCATAGTAATCGGTAAAAGTATGAATTTGGTAAAATTTGATAACTTAAGGGATACGGCTTATCCAGAACTTGTTTACATTGGACTTGAAGACGGCCATATTGTAGTTGCTTGAAAACAGGTAAACGGAAAAAAAGTTCAACCGGTGTGTACTTCCAAGAAATTTATGGAATCTACGTTTAGGTTAAGGCACAGATAAAGAGTTGGGGGAAATTATAGACAAGTGTTTTTCGTGGCGAGGGAGAACCATAGATTGAAGCTAAGACGAGAACTTGCCATGAAAATAACAATAAAGCAAGAACTTGTTCACATTGGACATGATGACGGCCATATTCTAGCCATATTGTAGTCAGCTGGAAAGCAGGTGTTCAGTTCTAAGAAAGAAACTTTGTTCATGGAATCTACCTTTAGGTTAAGGCACAGATCAAGAGTTGGGGAAAATATTGATAGTGTTTTCAGCCAAACGAGTATTTCTCGTGAATGTTGTGGGAGGGGGACCATAGATTGGAGCTAAGACAAGCACTTGCCATGAAAATAACGATAAAACCGAGAGGCTCGCAACGTCTGTTCTGTGAGAAAGAGGTTGCAGGGAAGAGAAAAAGGCCCCCCACACTAGGCTACGAAGTCGATTCTGAACTCTGTAAAAGCAAGATAATATGTTTCTAGCAATTCCTGCCCAGACGTGACAGCGATACTCTATCTGTGGAAACTTATATATTATAAATTTATTACATTGGTTACTAGAATATCTTGTCCTTTTCTTGTAATAACATTGTATAATCAATTCTTAATGCTGCAATATTTTAAGTTATAAATTTATTATAATTTATGCTAGAATATCTTGTCCTTTTCTTTTCCAGTTTTAACAACTAGTCCTTTACTTTTCCATGTTTAAGCTTAACCATATTACTTTTCTTGCTCACATTTGTCTATTGTAATAACATTGTATAATCAATTCTTAATGCTGCAATATTTTAAGTTATAAATGTATTATAATTTATGCTAGAATATCTTGTCCTTTTCTTTATCGTGTTTAAGCTTACCCATGTTACATTTCATCCTAGCATTTTTCTTTTGTAATCTATGATTTTTCTAGGCTTCTAGTAAATTCACATTTTCTTTGTTTAATTTCGGTCTTATTTTTTGTCCCCATAAACATAACATACACATATTGACAAGAATATACGGCACTTGTCTGCTTTCATTATCTCTGTTTCACCTGCTACTTCTCTTGTCGAGAGAGAGGTGAATAGGTAGCAACTGTAGTCGCTGAGCAACGTGGTTGCTCTGAAAAGCAGTAAAAAAACGTCGCTCACCTCTTTACAAATTTTTACGATTTTGAACACCATTAAAATCACCATTATTTTTGTTTTCTTTTTCACAACATAGCTTTTTTTTTATTTTGTTGTTACCTCATTCACTGTTTTCAATCTTTCCTCCAAAAATAGCGAAGCTACAGACGGCAAAAAAAAAAAAACGGCCGAGTAGCTGAAAAAATAATGTAACTTAACAGAAAGATACGGTAATAAAAATAAAACGTATATATATATATATATATATATATATATATATATATCCATTTGTCTTTACATAAGCAGTAGTTTGTTGCTACAAAGTCATGAGCATGTTTCAGTCTATTAGTATCTTAGTAACTACTAACTAGAGACCTCATCAGGCAACAACCCTTATTTCCGAAAACGGAATTCTAAATCTTTGAAAATAAGAGTTGTTTCCTGATGAGGTCACTAGTTAGTAAATACTAGTAGACCGAAACATGCTCATGACTGTGTAGCAACAAACTACTGCTTATGTAAAGACAAATGTAACCTGCTCTCCTTCTGTATTGAGCACTCTTGTATGAACCTCGTTATATATCACTGGTTACCCTTCCTTTGGAAAATAGCAATCTCTCTTGGGTCATCTTCCAATTACGCGGTTCCCCTGGATTTCACTTGTGCGAATGGAATTTTAACTACCTTTCTTTGGATTCTGCATCTTTGGATTTTACCATCGTTGGAAATTTTGCCCTTCATTAGGCTATCCATTCACGTGAAACCACTTTTTTATTCACCCTATTCCCTCTGCTCCACTTTTTGTTATCAAGTAAGATCTATAACTTACTTGTAGTTGCATTTAATACTTTTGCAAGCAAAATCCGATCCCGAATTTTGGTAAATCCTACCCTCTGATGAGAAGGAAAGTATTTATTCGAAACTCCGCAGACTAAGGACTATCCATATATTTAGTGTTTTCTTTTTTAAAATTAAATATATTTTTAACTATTTTCCAAAATGTTTTTCAACATGTTTTATTAACTGTATATATATATATATATATATATATATATATATATATATATATATATATATATATATATATATATACTAGCATTTCAGCTCGGCATTGCCTGGGTGTTTGAGTAAAAAAAAAAGTGGTAGTAGTAAGGCAGGCTTGAACCCGTACCGCGAAGGAGGAAAAGAGCGGGGAAAACACGTGACGTCTTTGCTGTTACGACCACCGGAAAACCGGAAGTTACGTAGTTAAAATTAAGGCTAGAAAATCGAAAAGAGGGGATACCTTTCGAAAATATCGCCGAAAACAGCGACACTACCCAGTAGAAAAGTGCCCAGTTAAGGATGAAGAAATTAATGTTTTTAGCCAATTTGTTCGGTATTTGTCGTCTGAAGGGTCCAACATCACAACTATATTGATCCTGTCGCATCTGTCGAAACTTTCAGACAGACATTTAAATATACATACATACATATATTTATATATTGGTAACTAAAAATTTTCGACTCAAACCGATTAAAAAGCTTGCCCCATCTCTGAATACCCTGTATGGAAAATTTCAAATGTTTATACCAGAAATTGTCTGAGTAATTTGGTAGAGACCGCAAAGGTCAATTTTTTAAAAACTTTGACCCCTATTATTACCCCTTAACATTTATAGTTTTAGGCTCAAATTAAGTTAGATCCATGTCCAAGAAACCTACATCTAAAATTTCAAGTGTTTAGACCCAAAATTTGCGGAGTAGTTTGGGAGAGTTTTCAAAGGTCAAATTGTTGAACTTTGGCCCTTTAGCAGCCAACATTGTGTCCGAAAAAGCATCACATAGATTTTCCCAAATCTCAGTACCCTTTATTTCAAATTTCGAGTCAGTAGACTGAAAATTGACAGAGTTATTTTGTAGTGAAATGTACACACACATGCACACAGATGACACACAGACACGTTCACTTATATA
Organism: Euprymna scolopes; assembly: GCF_053919585.1. Classification (NCBI taxonomy): domain Eukaryota; kingdom Metazoa; phylum Mollusca; class Cephalopoda; order Sepiida; family Sepiolidae; genus Euprymna; species Euprymna scolopes. Next base: position 4,725,642 of record NC_136524.1, read on the forward strand.
TATATATATATATATATATATATATATATATATATATATATAGTGGATTGGTAAAAATGTTCTTTTTTTTCTATCAACGTTAAATTTATATATATATATACATACTTCTGTAATATATATATATATATATATATATATATATATATATATATATATATATATATATATATAAAAGCTCAACCAATACTCAATTTTACATACTTTCTTAATACTTTATAACTTAATAATCCTTTATTTTAATTCTTTATTACTTCATTGTTTGGCTGTTTTTTATCTGCAATTTCCATTTCAGTATTTAAATATTCCTATCCATCTAATATATCAATCTACCTACACGTTCATATCCTGTATGTATATTTACTTATATTTTACTATATGCATTTACTTACATACTTACTTGCTTTATCCGGAATTTGCAGATACCGGACATCCTCTCCCTTAATTTTTTTTCATTTAATTTGGTGTTTTAACTCCTGCTAATATTTTCTTAAGTAATAACTTGTACATTTCAGTAGAACTCTTTTTTGCTCTATATTTTGGCGTCTTTAAACGTCATCTTGTGTGGGTCATTTTGACATTGGGTTTTTATTTTATATTTAATTCAATCACCATTCACTTTTTCTCTCATTCTTCACTTATTTTTGTCTCTCTTCTTGTTCTTCTTCGTTCATTTTTCTTAATTACACTTTGCCTCGGCAGCTGAGTCTAACGCATACCTTATTTTTCTTTTATTAATATTATTGGAATTTTCACCCTTTTCCCTTGTACATATTTTTGAATTATTCCAAGGATTTCGGCGTTTTTGGATTATTTTGGACCATCTTCCAATTACGAGATTTCCTTGGATTTTACTTATGCGAATGGAAAATTAAATTAACTTTCTTGGACTTACATTTTTGGATTTTACCGTCATTGGATACTTTACCTTTCACCTGACTATCCATTCACGTGAAATAACTTTTTGCTTCACCATATTCCCTCTGCTTCACTTTTTGTTATGAAGTAAAATCATTGACTTACTTGCAGTTCATCAAATACTTTTGCATGCAAAATCCGATCCCGAATTTTGCTAATTCCTACCCTCTGATGAGAAGGGAAGTATTTCTTCGAAACTCCGCGGATTAAGGACTATCCACTTATTTAGTCTTTTCTTTTCAAATTAAATATGTTTTTAACTCTTTTTCAAAGTCTTTTTAACATGTTTTATTAATTATTTGATCTTTAGATCCAAAAGTGGCGGATGAGTTTGGAAGAGCGAAGTTTGGGAGAACGAAATTTTCGCTTAAAAACTGATTCAAAATCTTGCTGCATGTCTGAATACCCTTATGTAAAATTTTAAATGCTTAACCGTAAAATTGGCTGAATAGTTTGCTAGAAACCGAAAAGGTCAAATCTTTTGAACTTTGACCCCTTAGAAGCCAAATTTCTGAAAGAAAAAAACAATAAGATATGTTTGAATGCACTTTATGTAAAATATCAAATGTTTAGACCAAAAATTAGCTAAGTAATTTGGTAGAGATCTCAGAGGTCAATTTTTTTTTTAAATTGACCCCAGTTTACACACCTTAACATTTAATGTTTTGGACTTAGACCAATTAAAAGTTTGATCCGTGTCCAAGTAACCTACATTTAAAATTTCAAGTGTTTAGAATAAAAATTAGCGGAGGAGATTAGTAGATCTTTAAAAAGTCAAATCCTTGAAATTTTACCCCATGCAGACAAATTTCTGGTCGAAAACCGATTAGAAAGATTTTCCCAAATCTCAATACCCCTTACATTAAATCGCAAGTCTGTAGACTGAAAATTGACAGAGTTGTTTGGGAGCGAAATGCACACACACACACACACACACACACACACACACACACACACACAAACAGACAATTTAACTTTTATAGATATACTAGTATTTCAATCCGGCGTTGCCCGGGTGTTTGGAAGTGTATGTGGAGCAACAACAAAAAAACCGGTCATATTTTTTAACTTTAGCCCATATTATGACCCATTACATTTAATTTTGGGCTCAAATCAAGTTATTAAGTTAGATCCATGTCCAAATAACCTATATCAAAAATTGGCGGAGGAGTTTGGTAGAGTTCTCAAAGGTCAAATCGTTGAACTTTCGCCCTTTTACCAGCAAAATTTCTGGCCGAAAACGGATTACAAAGATTTTCCTAAATCTCAGTACCCTATATATCAAATTTCGAGTCTGTAGACTAAAAATTGGCAGAGTTATTGCGTAGGGAAATGTAGACACACAGACAGACACACAGACACGTTCACGTTTATAGATATACTAGCATTTCAGCCCGGCGTTGCCCGGGTGTTTGGATAGATGTGTTGAGTAAAAAAAAAAAAATGTGGTACTAGGAAGGCAGGCTCGAACCCGTACCGCAAAGGAGGAAAAGAACGGGGGGAAAACCTTGACGTTTTTTCGGTTACGACCACCGCCAAACCTGAAGAGATTTGTTTAAATTAAGGCTAGACAATCGAAAGGAGAGGATAACTTTCCAAAATATCGGCGAAAAAAGCGACCCCTCCCCCTGTAGAAAAGTTGTCGTATGAAAGGTCAAAATGATACTGATCTTGGTAAAATCCGTCGCATCTGTCGAAAGTTTTAGGCAGACATGCAAACATACATACATACATACATACATACATACATTTGTATATTGATAACTAAAAATTTTCGACCCAAACGGATTAAAAAGCTTGCCCATCTCTGAATACCCTTTATGTAAAATTTCAAATGTTTACACCAGAAATTGTCTGAGTAATTTGGTAGAGACCGCAGAGGTCATTTTTTTTTTAAATTTGACCCCTATTATGACCCCTTGACATTTATTGTTTTGGGCTCAAATCAAGTAATTTAGTTAGATCCATGTCCAAGTGTCAAAAATGTCTTTTGGTTCCTTCTATGTATTACTTATTTATTCTTCTACTTATTAAGGGTATTTTAAAGTGTGTGCTTACCTAATGTTTTTACTTATATAGGTGAGTTCTATTCTGACACAGTTTCTTGCCTTGAAGGGTCTCGACATGTATGCGCAAATATATAATGTGTAGATACCTGCTTGCCTTGTCCAGCGGATGATATCTTCTTGTAGCTGGGTTGCCATCTCATGGGGAGTGGTACTTTCTAATGCAGATGCATCGATAACACGAGATGGATTTGAAGCTTTGATTCTTTTATTAAAGGCAAGCCTATCATGGGCCCAGGTTGCTGCGGAGAGACCCTAATCTCCTGTCTATTCCATCTGCAAGCCAATACCACTCTCACATGTGGTCACCAACTGGAAACCTACGACCACAATTCACGTTTTACCTCTAATTTCCGGTGCACATCACCCCTAATTTTCGGTGCATCTAGTAGGTTGACAAAAGGTGACTTGACTTTGATGGATGTCAAATCTAACCTACTGTGACCCCACTAAACTCGCTGATGGGAATCGAAAATATACCTATATAACTTGCTATTTCTACAACTACCTAGATAGCATTTAAGCTGAGATTCCCAATACTACACAAGGAACCTATATCTAAAATTTCCAGTGTTTAGACCCAAAATATTCGGAGGATTTGGTAGAGTTCTCAAAGGTCAAATCGTTGAAATTTGCCCCCTTAACAGCAAAGTTTCTGGTCGAAAACGGATTACAAATCTCACTACCTTGCATATCAAATTTTGCGTCTGTAGACTGAAAATTGACAGAGTTATTGCGTAGGGAAATGTACACACACAGACACACAGACACACATGTACACAGATACACAGACACACAGAAACGTTCGCTTTTATAGATGTACTAGCATTTCAGCCCGGCGTTGCCCGGGTGTTTGGAGGTGTATGTTGAGCAAAAAAAATTCAGTTTTTTTAACTTTGACCCCTATTATGACCCCTTAAAATTTAGTGTCTTTTGGGCTCTAATCAAGTTATTATGTTAGATCCATGTCCTAGGATTTCAAGTTTTTACACCCAAAATTGCCGAAGAAGTTTGGTAGAGTTCTTGAAGGTCAAATCGTTGAACTGTGCCCTCTTAACAGCCGAATTTCTGGCCAAAAATTGATTACAAGGATTTTCCCAAATGTCAGTACCTTGCATATTAAATTTTGAGTCTGTTGACTTAAAATTGACAGAGTTATTGCGTATGAAAATATACACACACACAGACACACTGACCGACAGATACACAGACAGACAGATACACATACACGTTCACTTTTGTAGGTATATAGATAGATAGATATTTGTTCCAAATATCTATCTGCGCGTTTATACCCTTTAAAGACATGTCTCGATTTCCACCTATACACGGAACCGTGGTCTTTAGTTTGCATATGCGATCACTCTACATTGTGCCAACACTCGATTAAATATCTCTCTGTTAATCTGCGTAAAGACCGTGCAAAGTCAAACGGGGAATCAAATACGATAAACACCTGCCAACCAGAGACAGGGAACACTTTAAAACAAAAGCAAACGTGCAAAAAGAAACGTGAATAAATAGAGAAATGAGAAGAGAACGGGGAGGTGTTTAGGTCTAGTAGGGGCGACGGCTTCGTCTTCGATCGTAATATTTACATTGGACTGTGAAAATGAATATGTTAATTAAGCCAGTGTTGAAACAACTACCAAACAGTTTTTTTTAATATATGTTGTTTATTCGTGTGTCCGTAAATAATGACGGTCGACAATTACTATTAATGTACGCTGCTTGCGCGCAGGTAAGCTTTTTTGCTTCCGAAAAACGACTTAAATTATGTCATTTTTATTCATTGTCTTTCAACGCTGCAATATTACATTCATGTATTCATTTAATGTCGCAAGTCGTACTGAATTATTTAAACATAATTATCGAGAATTATTCCTCACCGCCACGTTCTTCTATACACAGTGCACAGGTTGACGAAACACGAAACACACACACACACACACGCGCATACACACAAACACACACACACACACACACACACACACATATATATATATATATATATATATATATACCTGATTGCAACGTCTTGTCAGACGAGTGCCGCTCTCTCAGACACTTAATGTCTATGAGCCCAAAAATGACTTCCATCGCCACAGAACCATTTTAATAGACAAATGCCTGAGGGAGTATCTATACACAGATGATGTTACTGAGTCTTAGCTTTGTACGACAGCTAGTCTCTCTCTCTCGGTCCAAAATGTTGAGATCCAGCAACAAGCAAGAGCAAGATAGCCAGCAACAAGTCAAACTGCAGACCAGCTTAATGCGGGTACTCAGATTTTCTTCTCCTAGAAAGGTTGCCTTCACCACGGTTTACGGGAGCCCTCTCCACCCCCAACACACACATACATACACACAAACACAAACTGTGCTAGTTGTCCGTTGACCCCGAAAAAGGGTTCATTCGCCCTTTAGAAGGTCTTGTTTTTATTCCTTCAGCCACCCTCCTCACCAAAAAAGTCTGGGTGGGGGAACCAGTTTATTCGCCGGTGCCCCGACAAATATTTACATATACGTTTTATTTTTTATTACCGATATATGCTTGTATATATATATATATATATATATATATATATATATATATATATATATATGGGATAAAATAATGTAACATTACAATTTATAATTAGGAATAAAATTAATTATTAATTTTTGCATTTTTTATCCATAAATTGCATCGAGCTTCACGTATCTGCTTGGGATTGTCTAATAGATATTGATTCTAAGTTTAATTTGGGCTTTATGGTTACCCTATTATAAAATCTGGAATGTAACGGCACTTCCATATTTCATAAATTCTCTATCTCTCTCTTTCTCTCTCTCTCTCCCTCTCTCTCTCTCTCTCTCTATATATATATATATATAAAGTTAAAGGGTCTGTCTGGCTGTCTGTTTGTATGTGTCTGTCTGTGTACATTTTCCTACACAATATATCTGTCAATTTTTAGTCTACAGACTCGAAATTTGATATACAGGATAGAGAAATTTGGGAACATCTTTGTAATACGCCAGAAATTTGGTTGTTAAGGGGTCAAAATTCAACAATTTTACCTTTAAGTTTTCAGAACTCTACCAAACTCCTCCATCAATGCTTGGTATAAAAACTTGCAATCTTAGATATAGGTTCCTTGGTCAGTGATCTAACTTAGTTTGAGCCCAAAACAATAAATTTTAAGAGGTCATAATCGGAGTCAAAGTTAAAATAAAACTGACCTCTGCAGTCTTTACTAAATTACTCAGACAATTTCTGGTCTAAATATTTGTATTTTTACATAAACGGTATTCAGAGATAGGGAAAGCTTTTTAATCGCTTTGGGTCGAAAATTTGAGCTACCAATATATAAATCTATGTATGTTTGCATGTTTTCCTAAACTTTCGACGGATTTTCACAACTGCATTATTGTTTTAAAGCTCGATGTTTCAGACGGCAAATATCGAAAAATTGGCTAAAAACATTAATTTCTTCACCCTCAACTGGGCACTTTTCTACAGGGAAGAGTCGCTTTTTCGCCGATATTGTCGAAAGGCATCTCCTCTTTTCGATTTTCTAGCCTTAATTTAACCCTACGTCCCTTCCCGTTTAACGGTAGTCGTAACAGCAAAAATGTCATGCTTTTCCTCGTTCTTTTTCTCCTTCACGGTATGAGTTCGAGCCTGCCTTCCTACTATCTCATTCTTATGCGGGAACACCCATTTCGTTTTATGAAGCCAAATGGCGAAGTGAACATTATCGTATAATCAAAACACTTCGCCATAATAAATCTTTAGTCATCACAAAACCCGATAAAGGTTCTGGCGTTGTAATTATGGGTCACCAGGATTATGTCAATAAAATGTTGACTATTTTGGGGGACACCTCTAAATTTGTTAAATTGGGTCCGGTAGATACTCATGATTCTACTGTTTCTATTGAGACCAAGTTTCTAAAACAACTTGTCACATGTGTCAAAAGTGATGTTCTTCCCACTTTCATTTCTGATTTAATTCTTCCTACTGGTTCTATTCGCCCTCGTTTGTATGGTTTGCCTAAGACCCATAAAGAGGTGGTACCGTTGAGACACATATTACCTATGATAGGGTTTTGTCAACATAAGCAAGCAAAATGGTTGACAATTATTTTAGAACCTGTTTTGGAACTTTCTAGTTCATAGTGTATTAAAAATTCTTTTAGCTTTGCTAACTTTATACAAAATTATACTCATTCAGAGAAATTTATGTGTTCCTTCGATATTTCCAGTCTTTTATTTGTATCACATTGTTAGAGACTATTACTGTTTGTGCTGACGCTTTATATCGGAGTAAACTTCTGACTCCCCCAATTTTTGTAGAATTGAAAATATTTTTGTAGAATTGATGAAATTCGCCATCATGTCGGTAGAATTCTGTTTCAACGCTATTATGTACAGACAGGCGGATGGTGTGGTCATGGTTTCCCCATTGGGACCAGCGTTGGCTAATATCTTTGTGGGTTTTCATGAAGAGGGTCTATTGTCTGGTTTGCATGAACTAGACATTTATTTTCGTCACGATGACGACACTTTCTGCTTATTTGACAACGAGACTAATGTAGATGCTGTTTTTGTGTCCCTTAATAACGTTCATCCAGCCCTTAAGTTTAGGGTAGACATGGAAACGAATTCTACTCTTCCGTTTTTGGATGTTTTTGTGTCCAAAACATCCTCGTGTTTTCTTACTTCTGTTTATCGTAAACCAACTTTTACGGGTCTCTATACGCGTTGGGACTCTTTTTGTCCTATAAACCAAAAATATAATCTAATCAAAACTTTAGCACATAGGGCCTTGATGATTTGTTCTGAAGTTAATTCGGATGACGGACTCAAATTTATCACTAAGACCCTTTGTAGTAATGGTTCCCCTTGGATATTGTTGAAACTACTATCAATAAGAAAGTTTCTAATTTTCATAAACCCAAAGAAATCATACCTAATAAATGTCCTGTGTACCTACGTCTTCAGACAAGTAAAATATTTGGGTTTTTTTAAAACTTTGCCCCTTATTATGACCCCTTAACATTCAGTGACCGATTTGCTAAGCAAATTTCTTTGTCTGTGCAACGGTGTTATTTTGCATCGAACCCGTGTGCCGTCTATTCGCAAAGATGTTCTTCCCTCCCACCATAATAATTCTATTATTTATTTATTTAAATGTAGTTGCAGTGCGCACTATGTTGGGCGAACATCGCAAAGATTAGAATTTCGTTTGAAACAACATGTGCCTTCAACAATTCGTTATGCAACTTTTTCACCCTCGGATGTTCTGAATAATACGTATGGTTCTGCGATTTGCGACCATCTTATAAATAAGCATGCGTGTGCCACGAATTTCAATGCTGACATTTTTTTTTTTTTACACAGTGATCACCACTTATCAAGGCCCGGAAGCCACTCAGGGATAAGGGTTATTGCCAGTACATCACGTTAGTGAGGAGATTTTATGAAGTGTTTAATTAGGGGGGCGGTTCATTAGGAATTTGTTAACATTAGACTTGAAGACATCCAAGTTGTAGTCCGGAGGGAAGCAGGCAGACGGAACAGAGTTCCACAGGCGTGCAGTTCTAAGAAAGAAGCTTTGCTCATGAAATCCGCGTTTTGATTTAGGCACAGATATAGAATGGGGGAAATTTTTCACAGTGGATTCAGCTAGACGGGTGATTTTCGTGAAAGTTTGGCGAGGGGGGACCAGGGATTGGAGTTCAGACGAGCACCTGCAATGAAAATAACGATAAAACAAGGATAGGCTCGCAACGTCTCTTCTGTGGGAGAGGGGTTGCAGGGTAGAGAAAAGGGCATCCCCCACTAAACCACGAAGTCTATTTTGTACTCTGTCAAGGCAGGATAGGCTGTTTTTGGCAGCTCCTGCCCAGATATGGCAACAGTATTCCATCCTTGGCCGTACTTGGCTTTTATATAGATAGAGAATGAATCAGTAGTGAGATATCTTCTGGAGCGGTAGAAGGATCCCACCATCTTTCCTGCGACCTTGGCAACAGACTTGATGTACGTGTTCCATTTCAGATCAGGAGTAAAGGTCAAACCCAGAAGCTTGTCAAAACACGGGGCCTCACCCAGACGAGAGCCATCCATCACAATTGATGCCAGCTGGGGATCAGAGCGTTGATGATGTAAGGATAGGAGTTTGGTTTTAGATGCATTAAAGGTAACTAGCCACATCTTCCCCCACTGAACCACGCGCTCGAGATCAGAGGAGAGAGAATCCGAGAGAACTTCGTCATTTACAGCCTTTGATGTGTTGCCGTAGATGGTCGTGTCATCAGCATAGATGTCAACGAATGATTTAAGTATGTGTTTAGGGAGGTCATTGATGTAGATCAGGAAGAGAGTTGGGCCGAGGATTGACCCCTGAGGGACTCCAGCATTTATATTGCAGGCCTCCGATTTTTGTCCATCTACCACTACTCTTATGAGCCTATCGGAGAGAAATGATTTAATGATTGAGAAAACATTTCCAGTTATACCGTAGCTGGAAATCTTGTGAAGTAGACCCTTATGCCATACTTTGTCAAAGGCCTTTGATATGTCAAGAGCAATTGCCCTAGAAAGGAAGCCTTTGTCAAGAGATTCACTAATCTTGTGGAATATAACCGTCAGCACATCTGCGGTAGATCTTGCAGAGCGGAAACCATATTGTGTGTCACTAAGAAGGTTGTTTCTGCTGAGGTGGTTGACTATTTCTCTATTTAATATTGATTCCAGTAACTTACTCATAACACAGAGAAGACTTATTGGTCTGTATTGAGAGGGAGATGACTTATCACCTGAATTCTTAAATACAGGGCAAACTGATGAGGTCTTCCAGGGGGTCGGAAAGCACTTCTCCTTAAGGCAGCGCTTAAATAGTTTCGTAAGTATGGGAGCAAGTTCTGGTTGAAGCTTTTTTAACACTATAATTGGGATGCCATCAGGGCCAGTTGCTTTACTGGAATCTAGGTTTTTTATTACTTGGCGACCTCATGCACGGATATTTGTATATTACCTAGCTTGTTCTGTGTTATAGGAGGAAATATGGGGAGTTGATGGCCTTCGTCGCATAGGGTAGAATTAGCTGCAAAGTTCTTTGCAAATAGTTTGGCCTTGTCTGACGCTGACGAGATAACCTCTGGTCCATTGATAATGGTTGGGATAGAACGCACACTTCTGTTCAGGATCCTATTTGTTATTTGCCAAAACTGGTGGGAACCAAGCCGCTGATCAGCTACCTTGGATTTAACAGACTGGGCATATAGCTCTCTTGCATTTTTTATTACTCTTTTACAGTGGTTGCTGGCAGTCCTGAAAGCAGCTTTAGTCTCAGTGCATCTATTACGTTGGTAGTTATGGAAAAAGTGATTTCTGTGCGCGATAGCAGCAGCACATTCTGGGGAGAACCATGGCTGGCTGTTAGGTTTTTGTTGGAATTTTTTTGATGGTATGAATTGGTCTATGCCTACAATTAACCATTCGGTCAGATCTGATACTATAGAGGACACTTCCTTTTTAAACATGGAGTGCAGAGGTAAATCAGATATGAATGTACGGAAGCTATCCCAGTCAGCCATAGAGTATCGGTATACAGTACGGTGGAGGGGTACGTCTGATGGCTTCTTACATTTTGTTTTTATCTTAACTTAACATGGCTTCTTACATTTTGTTTTTATCTTAACTTAACATGTTTACGATCTTCACTCGCCCTTTCATTTAAAAATTTTAGAGACCCTTTCTATTAAGTCATTGAGACCAAGCAAAAAGAAAATCTTCTAGGACTTAATTTAGTCACTTTGTAATTTTTTCTCCGTTTATTTCTGTTTTTTTTCCTACCCCCGTCATATTCATGACTTTTTTTTGCTTGTTTTAAATCGTATTTTCCTCGATTTAGCTTTGATAAGTGAGGAACGAAACCTTTATTTTCATTTTATATTTTTTAAATTCATTATGTTTTTTGATCTGTATTTAGCCGGTATAGAATTCTGTACGCCCCGGAAAATTTTCATATATATATATGTGTATATGTATATATAGATATATGTATATATATGTATATATATGTATATATATATATGTATATATGTATATATATATGTATGTATACATGTATATATGTATATATATGTATATATATGTATATATATGTGTATATATGCATATATATGTATATATATGTATATATATGTATGTATATATACATGTATATATGTATATATATGTATATGTATATATATATGTATATATATATGCATATGTATGTATGTGTTGACCCTCCTCCCTGTCGATTTCGGGATGAAAAAGTTAACGTTTTCTCGTTTTCTGTCTAGACATCTCTCTCTCTGTTTGCGTCTCTCTCACTCTCCCTCTCTCTCTCTCTCTCTCTCTCTCTCTCTCTCTCACTTCGTCTTCCTTACTCTAAAGACTGGAAAATGGCGTCTGGCTGTTTTTATTTTTAAAAACTTCGTTCGCTAATATTTTTTGTAAGCGTATATTTTTTTTTACTTCACATGTTTTGCTTGTTATTTTTCGTTTAACTATCGTATGTACCTATTTTGAATGTGGTAATAACTTTGGTAACGTTGCCATAGCGTAGAAGTCCATAGTTTAGCTTTAATTAAAAAAAATTTACCGATAACAACATTTTTAAATTGTAAATTCAGACCGCAATTAGAGGTTGCTGACGTCAAGATCACGTAACATGACTCAGCGGGTTTTAAATACAAGTTGACCCAAAATAAACGGCCGCGTGTATATTTTATGTAGAAGAGTTGGCGGCCGTATTTTTTTGGGCAGTTATAAATCGATTAAAAAATATGTAATGTTTAACATTAAAATGTCACTGTTTTGGGGGGCCCAACCATGCAGAAAATCGATCAGTTGACGCAATTCTGATGGTCACTGTGGGCCAATTTTTCGATATTTGTCGTCCGGAAGGTGGGGAATTCATATGAGACAAAGTTTGCGAATTTTTGTTGTGTCTGTCGAAAGTTTTTAGCAGACACACAAACATACATACATACACACAAACATACATACACACATTTTCGCTTTGATATAGAGAGATATATATTTATATATGTGCATATGTATATATATATTTATATATGTGTATATGTATATATATACATATATATACATATATATACATATATATATGTATATATATATGTATATATATATATATTTATATATATATATATATATATATATATATATATATATATATATATATATATATATATCAGACAAGTAAAATATTTGGGCTTTTTTTAAGTTCCAACGAATATATTAAAAAATATTATTTCTGCGTCCTAATTTGGCTTTCTACAGCTAATAATACGTATTTTCCTAAATTTAAATTTAACTAACACTCCCGTAACGGAACTCAAGCCAATATATATATATATATATATATATATATATATATATATATATATATATATATATATATATATATATATATATATATATGGGTATGCGTATTTTATATATATATATATATATATATATATATGCGTATGCGTATTATATATATATGTGTGTGTGTATATATGTATATATATATATATATATAATTTATTTATATATGTCTGATATGTATGTATATATATATGTATTTTATATATATATGTACTAGCATGGGTGCCCGACGTTGCCCGGCTGTTTGGAGGTGTATGCTGAGCAAAAAACAAAACAAAAAACGGTCGATTTCTTTTTATTTTACCACTATTATGACCCCTTAAAATTTATTGTTTTGAGCTCAAATCGAGTTATTAAGTTATATCCATGTCCAAAGGACCTATATAGAAAATTTCAAGTGTTTAGACCCAAAATTGTGAGAGGAGTTTGGTAGAGTTCTTAAAGGTCAAATCGTTGAACTTTGATCTCTTAACAGCTAAATTTTTGGCCGAAAACCGATCAAAGATTTTCCCAAATCTCAGTACCCTGTATATAAAATTTCGAGTGTTGACAAAAAAATTACAGAATTATTCCGAAGGGAAATGTACACACACACACACACACACACACACACACACACACACACACACACGCACGCACGCACGCACACACAAACACGTTCACTTTAATAGATATACTAGCATGGATGTCCGGTGTTTCCCAGGTGTTTGGAGGTGTATTTTGAGCAAAAAAAAAATCAACAAAAAAACGATCATTATTTTTAAGTTTGACCCCTATTATGACTCCTTAACATTTATTGTTTTGGGCTGTAATCAAGTTATTAAGTTATATCCATGTCCAATGAATCTATATCTAAAATTTCACGTGTTTACACCCCAAATTGTCGGAGGAGTTGGATAGAGTTCTTAGAAGGAAAATCGTTGAACGTTGACCCTATAACAGCCAAATTTCTGGCCGTAAACCGATCACGTAGATTTTCCCAAATCTCAGTACCCTGTATATCAAATTTCGAGTCTGTATGATATGTAGATACACGTATATATATATATATATATATATATATATATATATATATATATATATCAGCAAGGCATCTGATACTTTTGGAAGGTTACAAGATAGAGTCTAGTCTTACGGTGATCTAACTCTGACAACTAAAATTTCATTATATCACGCATGTGTAGTACAATCCCTACTCTACGCATCTGAAACTTGGACCTTGTACCGGTCACATATAGAATTGCTTGAGAGGTTCCATCAGCACTGCCTTGGACACATTCTTGGTTTAAAGTGGTATAGCTTTGTCCCTGATACATATGTCTTAAAAAAGGTCAAAACAACCAGTATTGCTACCATTGTTATTAAGAACCAGTTGCGTTGGGCGGGTCATCTCATCCGGTTTGAAGACTATCGACTCCCAAAATAATTGTTCTATAGTGAGCTCTTTCTTGGAAAAAGACCCCAGCACAAGCCCAAAAAACGTTTTCATGATAGCATCAAGGAGAGTCTGGTGAGCTTTCATATTCCTGCTGACAGTTGGGAGTCCCTAGTGTATGATCGCAAGCAGTTGAGGACACTGATATACAAGGGTGCAGAACACTTTGAAGCAGCCAAAATAGAGCGAGCGAAATGCCAAATCTTGTCGCCCTACCATGGAGATCTCTGGATCTGTAAGGTGTGTGATCGGGCTCTGTTGTCTAAGGCAGGTTTTGTTAATTACATGAAAGCCCACGATAATACAGGTTCCGCTGCTGTTAGTTTCATACAAATCAGTGAACGTTTTCAGTGTCATGTCTGCTTGAGGGTGTGCAAGTCACTGGCAGGGCTAAAAAGTCATATTCGGGCACATGGACTTTTAGTGACTGAGGGAGTGGGCCTCGTCTGACAAGACATTGCAGTCATCATATATACATACAGATATGTATATATATATATACATGTATATCTAGATACGTATATATATAGATATATCTAGATACGTATATATATGTGTATATATGTAGATATGTATGTATATGTATGTATATAGAGATGTATATATATATATATATTTACACAGTGATCACCACTTATCATCTATATATATACACACAACCATCATAAACTGTGTTAATGTACATAAATATTCCCACTTATAAGAACATATAGCCCTAAGCATTTCGACCCCACCATCATTGACTTGAGAGAACCTCGATAATACGGGCGAAACGTCAAGCCTTGCTCTCTCTCTCTCTTTCTCTTTTTTTCTCTCTCTTTATATATATATATGTATATATATATATATATATATATATATATATATATATATATATATGTATATATATATTAAGGAGATTAGAACAATAGTCTAAAGAGTAGAGTATATTTTAATGTATAAGTAAATTCATTAATACAAATAAAAGAAAAGAAAACAGTGCTCATTGTAATGTAGATATATAATAAGCTCAATAGGCATATATATCCTAGAGCTATTTTAATATTGAGTAAGATGATTGATAATTTATTATTAAAATTATCGGACAATTTATTGATTTGTTTGTTCTTCCTTATGAAATCGATTTTTAATTTTCAATTTTAATTAGAAATTATCAATCGTCTTACTTCAAATATATATATATATATATATATATATATATATATATATATATATACGTATATAGAAGTCAGAAATAACTGTAAGAAAGATATTGCGACAGCTAAGAGAGAATTTACTGAAACCACGAAAAAGAAAACGCATCGAAGCACAGAAATTAGGAACCCGTGACTTCTGGAAAATCTGCAACAGTGTAATAAATAATGGGCAATGAACAATTCCCCCACTATTCATCAATCATGAGCTTGTTTGCTCAGCAACCGAGAAGGCTAACATGCTTGCCAGTCGGTTCGCCTCCAACTCCACACTGGACCCTGCAAAGGACCCCCTCCCTGACTTGTCTTTGCGGACAGACGCCACACTAGACGATCTGCAAATCACCTCATCTTAAGTGCATGCCATCATAAAAAATCTTGACATTCCAAAAGCAGTTGGACCTCATCTCATCCCGGCTGTGGTATTAAAAAAGTGCTCATCCGAAGTAGCGCCGGTTCTCTCCAAACTTTACAACAAATGCCTTAAGAAATCTTGCTTTCCTGCCTGCTGGAAAACTGCTTCTGTGGTACTAGTTTTCAAGAATTTTGGTGAAAGAACTGACCCAGTATATTAGCCTCCTCCATAACCATAATTAACCAAGCTCTAGTCCATCACCTTACAGATGATAAACTTCTGACCGACCAACAATACGGATTTAGGCAAGCCCGTTCCACGGCAGACATCCTAACTGTAATCCCTGAGCGTATATACCATTCACTTGACAAAGTAGGGGAGGGAAGGGCGGTAGCTCTAGATATATATAAGGCCTTTGACAGGGTATGTCACGAACATCTTCTCAGGAAAATCAGATGATACGGTATCATTGGAAGAATACTTAACGTAATTAAATCCTTCTTAGATAAGAGAAAAATCCAGGTTGTCATCGATGGTCGTACATCCAAACAATATGATATAATGTGGAAGTGCCTCAGAGGTCTATCCTTCGACATCTATTATTTCTAATATTCATAAATGACCTCTCTGACAAAATTGTCTGTGAGATGAGTATGATGACACCACGCTCTATAACAGACACGACAAGAAAACAAATGAACACATATCTAGAGAAATGGCAAAAACACTAGAGGATGACCTCCGATCTGTAGTGGAATGGGGACAAACAATAGATGGTCACATTCAATGCTGCTAAGACTAAACTTATTTCCTTCAATAACTACAAGAAACCTTCTCTACCACCAATAGCAATGGCCAAAGACTCTTTATCTGAAAGCATATCTTTCAAACTCCTCGGCCTAACTTTCACAGGAAACATGAGGTGGAACAATTACATTGAGAGCATTGTCAGAAACGCTGCGAAAAAGGTGGGTTCTCTCTACCGTGCTAGAAAACTACTAACGCCCAAAAGTATCCTTTATCTCTATAAGGCCACCATTCACCCATATATGGAGTATTGTTGTCATATTTGGGCTGGCGCATCTGCTACTAGTCTCTCACTCCTAGACAGGCTTCAAAAGAGAGTCGCCAACCTGATAGGTCCTGAACTGTCGTCTAGGCTTCAGCCTCTGTCCCATCGATGTAATGTAGCATTCCTATGCCTGTTCTACAAGTATTTCAATAGTGAATGCTCTGACGAACTGCAAGCACTTGGACTCCCTTGACGTAAGTACCTCCGACAAACCCGACAAGCAGCTAAATCCCACCACTTCATAGTTGAGATTCCTAGATGTAAGAGAGCCTTCTACTCCAGTAGTTTCTTCCCCAGAACTTTGGAATTTCCTTCCGAGTTCCTGCTTCCCCAACTGTACTGACATGCAGAAGTTCAAGTGTAACGTGAACCGATATCTTGCTGCCCAACTCCCCACATAGTACCCCTGTAGTTTATGTCCCTACAGCAAAGTGGCAATGAGCCTTGTTTGGGGTGAAATTGAAATATATATATATAAGGAGAAAGGGTCTGTGTATCTCTATGTATGTACATTTCCCTAGCAAATTACTTTGCCAATTTTCTGTCTACTGACTCGAGATTTGACATAAGGCGTATTGAATTAAGTAAAATCTGTTTAATCGGTTTTCCGTCAAAAATTTCGGTGTCAAAGGGTCAAATTTCAACGATTAGATCTTTGAAAACTCTACCAAACTCCTCCGCCAATTTTGGGTCTAAACACTTGAAATTTTAAATGTAGGTTACTTGGACATGGATCAAACTTTTCATTTTATTTTGCCCCAAACAATAAATTTTAAGAATGCGAAATTGGGGTCAAATTTTTACAAAAATTTAACCTCGAATTTGATTATATAATTTTATAAATTTAATTAAAAAAATTCTTTAAGCTGCAATATTTTAAGTTGCTAATTTGTCATACTTTTTACTAGAATCACTTGTCTTTTTCTTCTCCAGTCTTAAGAACTAGTCCTTTACTTTTCCATGTTTAAGCTTAACCATATTACTTTTCACGCTCGCATTTTTCTATTGTAATAACATCATATAATCAATTCTTAATGCTGCAATATTATAAGTTATAAATGTATTATATTTTTTACTAGAATATCTTGTCCTTTTCTTTTCCAGTTTCAACAACTAGTCCTTTACTTTTCCATGTTTAAGCTTAACCATATTACTTTTCACGCTCGCATTTTTCTATTGTAATAACATCATATAATCAATTCTTAATGCTGCAATATTATAAGTTATAAATGTATTATATTTTTTACTAGAATATCTTGTCCTTTTCTTTTCCAGTTTCAACAACTAGTCCTTTACTTTTCCATGTTTAAGCTTAACCATATTACTTTTCATGCTCGCATTTTTCTATTGTAATCCATGATTTTTCATGCTTCCAATAAACTCAGTTGTTCTTTGCTTAATTTTAGTCGTATATTTTTGACCCCATCAACACATATGTAATAACAATGTACGGCACGCGTCTGCTTTCAATAAAATCCCTGCAAATATCTCCCTTTCAATCTTTCATTCTCTGTTTCGCTTGTTACTTCCCTTTGCACGACAGCAGTGAATTTGTAGCAACAGTAGTCGCTGAAGCGACGTGGTCGATATGGAGACCAGTCATAAAAAGCGACACTCACCTCCTTAAATATTTTTACGATTTTAAACACTAGATAATTCATCATAACGTATTTCTTGCTGAACGAAAATTGATTTTTTTTTCACAATATAGCTGTGAATAGGTAGCAACAGTAGTCGCAGAAGTGACGTGGTTGCTCTGGAAAGCAGTAAAAAAAACGTCGCTCATCTCTTTACGAATTTTTACGATTTTGAACACCATTAAATTCACCATTATTTTTGTTTTACTCGATGAAAATTGATTTCTTTTCCACAATATAGCTGAGAAGGTGGCCTATAAACTGTAATAATTGTTTGAAATTTGGTCGAAAAATAAATGAGCGGTGAAGTTTTAAAGCAGTTCCAAATGATTAAGACTGCTACTTAACCACATATTCCAACACGGTAGTGTTTGAATATATCACACACACACACACACTCTCACACACACACACACACACATATCTTTTTTATTACATTTTCACCCCAAACAAGGCGTATTGCCACTTTGACGTAGAGGGCTACTATCAGGGACCTAAGTTCCAAGGGTACTATGTAGGGAGTTTACCAGCAAGATGTCTGTACACATTACACTTGAACTTCTGCATGTCAGTAAAATTGGGGAAGCGGGAAACCGGAAGAGAATTCTAAAGTCCTGCAGTTCTGGGGAAGAAGCTATTAGATTAAAAGGCTTTCTTACATCTAGGGATCTCAACTGTGTAGGGGTGCGACTTTGCTGCTTGTCGGGTTTGTCGGGGGTACTCTCGTCGAGAGGTACAAGTGCTTGTTGTTCATCAGAGCATCCACCATTAAAATACTTGTAAAACAGGCAGAGGGATGCAACATTTCGTCGGTGGGACAGGGGCTGAAGTTTAGATGACAATTCAGGATCTATTAGGTTGGCGACTCGCTTTTAGACCCTGTCCAGGAGCGAGAGACTAGTAGCAGATGCGCCAGCCCAAATGTGGCAGCAATACTCCATACATGGGCGAATGATGGCTTTGTAGAGGTACAGGATACTTTCAGGCGTAAGTAACTTTCTAGCACGATAGAGTCCACTTTCTTTGCAGCAGCCTTAGCAATGATATCAATGTATCTATTCCAACTCATGTTACCTGTGAACGTTAAGCCAAGGAGGTTGAACAAAGTGCTCTCAGGTAAAATATCCTAGCCATAACTGTTGGTGGTTGGTAAGGTTTCATGTAATTATTAAAGGAAACAAGCTTTGTCTTGGAAGCGTTGAACGTTGCCATCCATTTTTGACCCCACTCCACTACAGATTGAAAATCTTCCATTAGGGTTTTGGCCATTACCTTAGATATGTGTTCATTTGTTTTCCCCACGTGCCTGCTATAAAGCGTGGTGACGTCGGCAAATATACCCATCTCAGAGACAATTTTATCAGGTAATATCAGAAATAATAAAGGTCCAAGCATCGATCCCTGAGGTACTACCGCATCGATCTCTGAGGTACTACCGCATTTACACTAGCGGCCAAAAATCTTGGACAGTTTAGTTTTTTTTTTCGATTTCACCAGAACATTCGGGGGTGGGGTATACAACTAAACTTACACACATTTAACACATCTCTTATGTTGATACACTGTATTAATTAAACTTCATTATAAAAGATAGGAAAAAGTTATGAGCATTCCAATTTTTTTTAAATTAAAGTGGCTAAAAAAAGAGAAAATATATTTAAAAATAATTACATCGAAAGATCAAAATACCAAAATTGCTGGACACACATTTAATATCTAATGAACAAGCCTTTATTTTCTATAACTGCAGTGCACCTTCTACTGCGAAATTGAATGAGATGGCGACATTCATCACGTGAAACTTTCGCCCATTCTTCTTTAAATTTATTCACAAATCTTCAGTATTGATAGAGTTTCTTGCACTCACACGGTTCCCCAAAGTAGACCATAGGTTTTCAATGGGATTTAGGTCCGGACTTTGAGGAGGTCAATCCAAAACATCCACATTTTGCTCGTTCAAAAATCCCATTACATGCTTTGTCTTTTGGCAGGGGGGCGTAATCCTGCATGTAAATAAGGGTTTCACACTCAGAATTTCGAAGTATTGGGATGATATGATCTCTCAACAAGTTCTTGTATATTGTTCCATTGACTCTGGTGTTTAGAGGGACCAGATCAGTCGTTTCTTTCCAAGAAATCATTGAAAACACGATTACGCTACCCCCAATAAACTTACTGTTTTCTTTGCGCATTTTTTTTAAATATTTCGCCAGCAACCTCCTTATAAATTTCTTCTCATCAGATCCATATATATTAAACTTACTTTCATCAGAAAAAATACATTTCGTCACTGATCATTTGCCCACAACACATGCTCTTGAGCAAAGCTTCATATGAGTTTTCTTGATCTTGTTTATCAACGGTTTCTAAGCTGGTGACCTCGCAAACAGACCAATTACATTCAGGCGTCTTCATACTGTTTTACGAGACGCTCTGATGTCATGATAGGCACGTAGTTCACGAGAAATGCTGGCAGCTGTGTGAAACCTATCGTTCAGTGCCATCTTCTAAATCAACCGATTTTGTCTAGAAGTTATTTGAGGTCTGCCATTTTTCTTCTGTGGTAGAATTTTCCCAGTATTCTTGAAATCCTTTATAACTCTCCCAACGGTACTTTTCAACAGTTTCAAGTCATCAGCTATCTTCTGTAGTGATTGTTTTTCCCCATGAAGTTAAATGATTGATATTTTGGCGGAAGCATGAATTTTAGGTGTCATAATGATGGTGGAACCGGCTGCAATGACTACAAACTGACGTAATCGATTATTCGTCATTTTCCTACATAGAAAAGTGGAAAAACTGACTACACAGTCCACAATAAATTATTTGCCTGGCTTTGTCCCATAGTTTTGACCACGTTAATTAAAAAAAATTGAAATGCTCATACTTTTTTCTCTCCTTTATAATGAAGTGTAATTAATACATTATAAGAGATATTTTAAATGTGTGTAAGTTTAGTTGTACTCCCTCTGTGATGTTTCTTCCTTGATAATGGAGTCAGTGATAACTTCGTAACCGGCTTCGAATCTCCCAACGTTTAGTAATCGTGTTACCCCCTTATGAAAGATTTCCGAAAGGATGAAATACTAGTGTCTGTAGTTATTATTGTAATAATTGTATAGATATATATGCATTTCTCGCGGTTAACGGTAGCCGAATCAATTAGGTCCTTGCTAATAAAGCCAGGGATGGCTTCTGTCGTCGGGTTCGAATCTATCGACTAGTGTTAATCATGACACCCTACACTGATGATTCCCGAAAGGATGAAACACTAGTGTCTGTAGGTATTTAATAACTATTAAAGTAAATACTTATGTCAGCTCCTTTAAGAAACTCGTTTCTTATCGTTGAAATAAAAAGTCGATCAATTTAGCTCTTATGTGCAGATGATCATATAATGATTACATCACTCTGAGAGACGTTAAAAATCATTTATAAAAAAAATAAATGTTTAAAATTCAACAATATTTATCGCAATTAATTGTAGCCGAATTGATTGCGTCCTAGCTAATAGAACCAGAGGTGGCTTCTGTTATCGGGTCGAATGTATTACTGCACTCATGATTCCCGAAAGGATTAAACACTAGTGTCAGTAGGTATTTAATAATTATTATAGTAAATCCATATATATAGGTCTACTTCATTTAATCACATAAATTAATATACGAAAGTATAAATTTATGCATAAACTTCAAGTATTTATTTCAACAGTGCTAAACACATAGGTAGAGTAAAGTAGTAGGTTATAAATATATATGGCTATTAAGCAATTAATAACGAACAAGATAAATGCAACTGCAGATCCCGCGCACTTTGCCCACTTACAAAATAAATGTCTGACCAAAAGCATAGTTTACCAGGCCACACTATTGACGAAATAAACCCGAATAAGAAATATTACGTAGGTGTGTCTTCCTTAGATTTCAAAACCCGACATTTTACGGTAGTCGCATGGAAAATAGTAAGACAAGCAAACACATGTAGAGACCTAGATGATCCATGTAGATTATGTGTTCATGAATTTGCTATCCTACACTTTAAAGAACTCCAACATCTATTAAACAGTAGGAGAGAAATGGCGAACAACTGTGTTCACAGGATAAAATTTACTCTAGGATAGTGATACAAAATAATTTTAAAATTAACAATAGCAATACAAAATAAGTAAATAAAATAAACATGCATATACGTAAATGTTCATATATATATACATGCATATATACATATTTATGTATGTATATACATATATATAAACTAACATAAAAAACACATAAACCTAGGTTTAAAATAGGTCAGAACATATCTACGCTCCCCGCTAACATAGAACACACACAAAGGAAGGGGTGAACTGGAAGTCAACTGGGCCTTTGTACTTTAAGTGCTTGCTCATTGGCTGATTATGAAGGGTGTGGTGGAAACTAGAAAGCTGATTAGCTGACTAAAATCTCAATAGAGTGTGCGTATATAAATACGCGAGACAACCAAAACTCCTCGCATAAGCCTTATGAATCCTAGCGTGAATGAAACGCAGAATACTCTGTGTAGCTCAATTGCCATATATATTTCATAACTTATTATATATATATATATATATATATATATATATATATATATATATATATATATATGTAGAGAGTGAGAGAGATATATATTAAGAGGTATATTTGGTATAAAAAATCAGGGAAAAAGTGCGCGATTCGTTGGTAGAGCTAAATATGTTTGCATTATTTCCAACACGGGAATATTTGCTTACATCATTACAAGATTGTTTCTCTAGACGAGATAAACACACACACACACACACACACACACACACACACAAACACACACACACACACATATATATATATATATATGTGTGTGTATATATGTGTGTGTGTATGTGTGTATATGTGTGTGTGTATGTGTGTGTGTATGTGTGTGTGTGGTTAGGAGCCTTGACTGTCGTACAGGCGGTCGGGTTTCAATCCTGGCTTGCGGTAGATGCTTGTCTAGCCACTGTATGTGAATGACTATAATGCTCATCATCTTCAGTTGAGCATATTCAGAAGTGATACACAACTTACCATCAGCATATAAAGCGATGCTCGTTGTGTAAACAAATCGAGGTTAGGTATTTTAAGCGATTTCAAAACATCGTTAATTAACGACTCGCACAGCAGTCGCCGATAGGCGTAATGGTTAGGAGACTTGACTGTCATACAGGCGGTCGGGTTTCAATCCTGGCTTGAGGTAGTTGCCTGTCTGGCCGCACTAATGAGCTGTGAAACAGCGAAACATTACTGTACGTGGATGACTATATATATATATATATATATATATATATATATATATATATATATATATTCCGGCCGGCAATATCCGTGTTAACCTATCATTATGTTATAATCATTAGATCATTATGGCCGGATGTTATATCTAAAAATTAATGTTTAATTTTCAACGATCTTTCTCGCGAATGAGATTGGCCGTGAGGTTTGTTCCTTGCTAATGGTGTCAGACATGGCTTCCTCTCCGTGCTTGAATCTCCTGACCGGTAGTAATTGTGTCACCCTGCTCTTATGATTCCCGAAAGGGTGAAACACTAGTGTCTGTAAGTATTTAATAATTATTATAGTAATAATAATGTCAGACCGTAAATGACTGTTCTCTCCGATTCTCTCTCCTCTTATCTTGCGCACCTGCTACAACCAGAAAAGAAGTGGCTAGTTACTTTTAATGCATCTAAAACCAAGCTTCTATATTTAAAACATCAACGTTCTCATCCCCATCTGGCATCAATTGAAGTGAAAGGTCGTAAAGTTTTTTTCTGATTCTCTATCCTCTGATCTTGAGCGGGTGGTACAGTGGGGGAAGAGGTGGCTTGTTACTTTTAATGCATCTAAAACCAAGCTCCCATCTTTACATCATCAACACTCAGATCCTAATCTGGCATCAATTGAAATGGATGGCTGACGTCTTGGGGAGGCTCCATATTTTGACAAGCTTCTGGGCTTGATCTTTATTCCTGATTTGAAATGGAACACATACAACAATCTGTTGCGAAGGCTGCTGGAAAATTGGTGTGATCCTTCTACCGATCCACTAGATATCTCACTGCTGATGCAATTCTCTATCTATATAAGAGCCAGATGCGTCCAAGGATTGAGAACTGTTGCCCATCTGGGCAGGAGCTGCTAGAAATGACTTATCCTGCCTTGATAGTGTTTAAAATAGACTTCGTAGTCTCATAGGGGATGTCCTTTTCTCTTCTCTGCAACCTCTCTCACACAGAAGAGATGTTGTGATTTTGTCTCTGCTTTATCATTATTTTCATGGAAAATGCTCGACTAAGCTTCAAACTATGGTCCTCCCTCGCCAAATTTTACAAGAAACACTTGTCCATCTGAAACCACTATCAATAATTCCCCCCACTCTTTATCTGTGCTTAAACCAAACGTAGATTCCATGAACAAAGCTTCTTTCTTAGAACTGCACGCCTGTGGAATTGTCTTCCGTTTTCCTGCTTTCCAGCTGACTACAATATGGTTGTCTTCAAGTCTCACGTAAACAAGTTCTTGATGAGCCCTTCCAATTAAGTTAATAAATTTACCGAATTTTCATAACTAACAATTACTATGTTGTCCAATTGACTGCTGTACACTCTTTAACCCTTATCCTCGAGTGGTCTCTGGGCCTTGATAAGAGGTGATGTATATGTAAAAAATCCTGTTTAAGAACTTGGTTCTTATTGTTGAGCAGTTTACAGTAAAAATGAAAGCTAGCTAGATAGATTGATGGATATATATATATATAAATGGATGGATATATATATATATATATATATATATATATATATATATATATATATATATATATATATATATATAGTCGGTTGTCTGTTTTTGTTTTACGGCATATCAACCCTTTTCAGGTTATTTAATGCCGAATCCAGTTCTTTTACAGAATTTTTTTTAATAGAATTTTTTTTTCACGTCGATTTCTATTTACACCATAGTTTGGACCCTAACAGGTACTACCACTCCGGGTCAGAGTGGACCTGGGAGCAATGGCAATTAAAGGGTGGCTCCACACTCTCCAAAGCCCGCCAGCTGGGGCCTCACCATTGGATATAGTTTAAGGTCATATCCAGGACAGACAGATAGATAGATAGATAGATAGATAGATACATACATACATACATACATACATACATACATGCATACATACATACATCATGGCAGCAAACTCATTCTCGAGTATTGACATTAATTAATTCATCTCTGGCTCAAATGAGGCAGACATGAGCGCCACCAGCAGCACGTATCGGACGGTCACTTCTATGAAACTTCTACAGTCCTGCACAGTTGCTGATGACCGGGTCCAGGCTGTGGTGCACTAAACACCTGCCGGCCCAGACCTTGGATGTTCCAGAGACTTTATTTCAATCGACGCCCATATCCGCATCAGTCCTCATTGAGTGTCCGTTTGCCGTTTTAATTTTTTGATACACACTGATGGCAAAATGTGTATTCCATTACATATCAAGAATTACCTGTGCTTGAAGCTTTTTATAGTGAGGAAAGATTCTGCACCAAGACAATCCCACTCTCTGAACAACTGCCACATTGAACCAAAAACATGAGCAAGTCAACATCATTCGATGCAGCAGTCGCCGCAGGTTTTATATCAGGGTTGTCCTTCTCCTAGAGAGGTTGCCTTCAAAACGGCTTATGCGAGCCCTCTCTACCCACCATGCCATTTGATCCATGACTGGGACTTAGGTTGCTGGGCACCAGAGCATACTCCACACGCCAGTGGATCATATATGCCGCAGCTTACAGGGCCTAAGCTCCTCTGGAAGTTTCTGTCAGGGTTACTTCACCCTTAGCCTTTGGTTAAAAGAACCTTGGCCCACAAAGTAGTGGAGGTCCAATTATACAGCGCAGGACACTCGCCATTCATCAATGCCCTGTCTGCGTGGCTACAACGTGCATGTAGGGTTAATTTGTCTGGGAGAAGCACAGTATGACACTAAGATATATGGGTGCTTTTAACACACGTCAACACGAGACCTTGACCACCACATACATACACACATACATACATACATACATACATACACACATACATACATACACACATACATACATACATGCATGATGATTGCAACGCCTTGATTTGCTTCTCCTACAAAGTTTGCCTTCACCATGGCTTACAAGAGCCCTCTCCACCTCAACACACACATACATACGCACAAACACACACGGTGCTAGTTGGCCAAAGGGTTCATTCACCTTATACATACATACATACATACATACATACATACATACATACATACATGACGATTGCAGCGTCTTGTCACACGAGTGCCACTCCATCAGACATGAGCCCAAAAATGACTTTTTTTTAGTTGTACCGGTGGATTCACAAGCTCAAACAGTCATGATACTGAAGACGGTCATTGAGATCAATTATTACATGTGTCCAGCATTTCAAGCCACCACGCGTCACAACTTTTCCATCGCCACATGACCATTTTATAGACAAATGCCTGAGGGAGTATTTATACACATATGATGTTACAGAGTCTTAGCTTTGTATGACAGCTAAGTCTCTCTCTCGGTGCAAATTGTGTAGATCCAGCAACAAACAAGAGTAAGATAACCAGCAACAAATTAAACTGCAGACCAGCTTAATGCGTTTACTGGTCTCCTGCTTTATGTTTTGTTTTAATCAGAGAGTTGCTTCTCCTAGAAAGGTTGCCTTCACCACGACTTAAGGGAGCCCTCTCTACCCCAACACACACATACATACACACAAACTCACACGGTGCTAGTTGGCCGTTTACTCCGAAAAAGGGTTCATTCGCCCTTTGAAAGGTCTTGTTTTTAATCCTTCAGGGAGACTAGCCGCCCTCCTCACCAAACAATATGGTGGGGGATACCAGTTTATTCGCCGGTGACCCGACAATGAGGCAGGTAGTACAGGTTACATGGTACCAGCAGCATATGACATGACCTGACATACATACATACATACATAGGCTGGGATAGATAGATAAATAGATAGATATAAAAAGTTCTTATATCGTATTCAGCGTGGTGTCTCAAGTCACATAACGAACAATTCAGGAAGCAAATGTTAGCCTGACCTATACGCAATATTCTCGCCAGCGACGCGAATCTGGTGCTCATAATACATCCATAGAAACCCGAAACTTTCATTTTTCACGTCAAATAATTGTCTCCCGCGTTTTTTCCAATTCCAATTCTTGTCAGCATAAAACTTGCGCACACACGTACATAAAAGTGTATATATATATATATATATATATATATATATATATATATATATATATATATATATATATACTAGCAAAAGTACCCGTCGTTGACTGGGTTCAAAAACAGCCTACAGAAAATGGACTCTGATTTATTAAAGTAAGATAGGTTATGAAAAGGAAGGGTTGTAAATTCGAATTCCGGGGTATCCAAAACAAAGCAAAATATGATGAAAGTAAAAATAAAATCGAAAAACCCATAATGAATTATACCATACCTGTTCACACTGAAACACTTATCACAATATTCTGTGGATCTATATTAAAAAACCCAGTTAAACTTTGTGACATATTTACATTCTATGGAGGTCAGGCGCGAACGAACACCCCATAATTTTATTGTACCATATTTCTTCAAACTGAAACATAATTATCAAAGTATACTTACGCAGATAGATATGAAAAGTCTTAATTAATGTTTGTGCCTATTTCCATTCTATGGAGGCCAGGCGCGACGCAGCCCCACAATTTTATTATACCATCCCTATTTAAGTTAAAACATACTCATCAAAGTATTATTATGTACATCTATATCGAAAACACTTGTAAACGTTTTTTTTTAATTTTTAAATTTTTATTTCCATACTTTGTGGACCAGACGCGAAAGCAGACCCCACAATTTTAATGAACCACCGTTCTGCAAGATTAAACATACCCATTCCTGTGTCTCCATACATATTCTATCATTATATGTAACCAGTTTTTTTTAATAGTCAACTATATAGTAGCCTATTCGTGACCAGACACACACACACGCGCACACACACACACAGAGATATTATATATATATATATATATATATATATATATATATATATATATATATATATATATATATATAATAGCATTACAGTCCGGCGTTGCCCGGGTGATTGGAGGTTTATTCTGAGCATAAAAAAGACTCGTGCGCCACCATCGAGAACTGAAACCAAAACGTTCAGCTCACGATTTATTTTTGCCTGTTGTCAAATACTTGGCGAAGAAGACATATATAATTCTAGACTATAAATTAAATCATGAACCAATAGCTACTACGCCATGCATTCGTAATGCCGGCGTTCGACCTTCACCTGGAAAATGTCTTTTTTTTAAAACTTTCACAGTTTCGCACCAATTTTTCCCAGATAAAACCCAAATATAAAGTTCCTCATGGATTCACATGCCTTATATATGAAGTCTCCTGTCTGTAGACCAAAAACTGTAGGAGGAGTTTGGTAGGCAAAATTTGTTAAACAAAAGTATATAGGTATACATAAATATATATGGAAGCAGTTTTGTGTTTACTATAAACGTTTTATGCAAAATTACGCAAGTATAAATCATGTAGAATATCTGTATGAATATAATTACACGTAATATTTAACTAAAAATGATCATTCCATCAGAAAACCTAACAAACTAATAGGAAATTAATTAAAATGAATGTTTAAAAGATATGCAAATAGGCTTGATCTTTTGCTAGTGAATGCAATTCCACAACCCATCTGTAAGAAAGTTGTATTTTCTTTTTAAATAAATAGTTATAAATATGAATATCAATATACACACAAAAAACGAATTTATAGGAGTATATATATATATATATATATATATATATATATATATATATAAATATATATATATATATATATATATATATATATATTATACCATGTGGCCCGGCATTGCCCGGTCGTCAATTACGCTTAAATATGATATTTTATTAATGCAGATATTATATTTATTATTATACTAGCGTGGATTACTGTTGAGTTTCAAAACGAAAGTTTTGGGAGGACATACAAACATACATCCATACATTTTAACAGACAGGTGAGATATATATTATAGATTATATTGTACCCAATGATTTAAAAAGTTTATAAAAAATATAATCTTATCGCCACCACCAAGAATCGAAACGAAACCGTTGGTTACGATTCACTTTTTCCTCTGACGTTTATGTTTGAGCTATGAAGACATGTTTGCAGCAAGGTTGAAACTTAAAACATCAACCAATAACTATTACATTATGCATGCATATTCGTAATGCCGTCGGCCGATCTTTAACTAGCAAATTCATTTTTTTTTCACACTTTTGCACCGATTTTTCCCGGCTAAAACCCAAATCTACATGCATTCGAATACCCTATAGATACCGTGTCATGTCTGTATAACCATAACTGATACAAAATATTAGAAAGCAACATTTTTTTAACAAATCTATATACACATGCATAAATATAGATAGAAAATAGTTTTGTGTTTACGATAAGCTTTTTTACGCAAATATAAATCATAAAACCGAAAAAAACTAATAGGGAATTAATTAAAATGAATGTTTAAAAGAATATGCAAAATAACTAGATCTTTTGCCGAGGAATGCAATTAATTCAGTAATAAAGTTACACATGGAAACAGTAGAAATACGAAAGTGTAGTATCAGTTCCGGCAGACACTGCAAGCAAAGACCCTATGTGGGGGCGACCCCACAGAAAATACCTTGGTCAATGTAGGGGGAACTCTTCATACACATTGTCACTATCCAGCTCCCCTACTCTCCGGGGATTGGGTCCCCATTTCCCCTTAACTCCTAACATAAAAAATCGGCCTTGTGCCTAATTTGCTCGGTTGGGGAGCAAATAAATACCAACCCCACATATAAGGCCTTGGTCAATGTAGGAGCAACCCTTTATACGAATTGTCACTATTCAGCTCCCCTACTCTCTGGGGAGCTGGTCCCCATCTACCCTTCACTCCTCACATTAAAAATCGGCCGTGTGCCTTATTTGCTCGGTTGGATAGCAAATAAAT
The DNA here is from genome assembly GCF_053919585.1 of Euprymna scolopes. Taxonomy (NCBI): domain Eukaryota; kingdom Metazoa; phylum Mollusca; class Cephalopoda; order Sepiida; family Sepiolidae; genus Euprymna; species Euprymna scolopes. The sequence continues at coordinate 4,755,868 of NC_136524.1, forward strand.
ACCAACCCCACATATAAGGCCTTGGTCAATATGGGGGCAACCCTTCATACCAATTGTCACTATCTAGATCCCCTACCCCCTGGGGTGCTGGTCCCCATCTACCCTTCACTCCTCACATTAAAAATCGGCCTTGTGCCTAATTTGCTCGGTTGGGGAGCAAATAAATACCAACCCCACATATAAGGCCTTGGTCAATGTAGGAGCAACCCTTTATACGAATTGTCACTATTCAGCTCCCCTACTCTCTGGGGAGCTGGTCCCCATCTACCCTTCACTCCTCACATTAAAAATCGGCCGTGTGCCTTATTTGCTCGGTTGGATAGCAAATAAATACCAACCCCACATATAAGGCCTTGGTCAATATGGGGGCAACCCTTCATACCAATTGTCACTATCTAGATCCCCTACCCCCTGGGGTGCTGGTCCCCATCTACCCTTCACTCCTCACATTAAAAATCGGCCTTGTGTCTTATTTGCTCGGTTGGGGAGCAAATAAATACCAAACCCACATATAAGGCCTTGGTCAATATATGGCCAACCCTTCATACCAATTGCCACTATCCAGATCCATATATATGCATATGATTTAATTGGAATTCATTATTGAGATGAGTATCATTTATTTATTTATTTATTGGTTGTTGTTTCACCAAATGTTTCGGCCAAATATTCCTCTGGCCTTCGTCAGGGGGTAACCGCGACGGATAGGAATTCTGAATATTCTATTTGCATTCTCAGCAATTACTGCCTTCCATAGTTATTGTCGTCTCGCCACGTTTTGGCCAAGTAAGCTTCTGGCAGTCTTTAGGGGGAATTGAAATTACTATCTTCAGACAATGCTCACCTGGAACCGTAGAGAGTCAACATCTCTATCAACTGTGCCATGGACCCCGAAGTGCGATGTTTTGGTCTTATAAATCCACGTTCTGATCTTCCATGGCCAGGTCCATACCGAATGGTATATATTATTTTAATTGGAATTAATTATCGAGAAGAGTATTATTTATATTAATTTATATATTGCGGACTATTATTCTCATTTTTCTAGCTAGCGGAATAGTTGGCCGAAACGTCGGAAACAACAACTAATTAAGATGATTTGGTTGTTTGTTTTTGTTTTACGGCATATCAACCCTTTTCAGGTTATTTAATGCCGAATCCAGTTATTTTGAAGAACATTTTTTAATAGAGTACATTTGTTTTTTTTTTAAGTTGGTTTCTATTTAGCCCATAGTTGGGACACTAACAGGTACTACAACTCCGAGTGGACCTGGGAAAGGGTGGCTCCACAATCCCCAAAACCTGCAACCTGGGGCCTCACCATCGGATATAGTTTAAGGTCATATCATGTACCTCTATAAGGCCACCATCGCCCATGTATTGAGTATTGTTGTCATATTTGGGCTGGTGCATCTGCTACTAGTCACTCACTCCTAGACAAGGTTCAAAAGAGAGTCGCCAACCTGATAGATCGTGAACTGTCATCTAGGCTTCAGCCTCTGTCCCATCGAGACGAAATGTTGCATCCTCCTGCCTGTTCTACAAGTACTTTAACAGTGAATGTTCTGACGAACTGCACGCACTTGTACACCCTCGATGTAAATACGCCCTGATAAACCCGACAAGCAGTTAATCCCACTCCTTCGCAGTAGAGATCCCTGGGTGTAAGAGAGCCTTCTACTCCAGTAGTTTCTTCTCTAGATTTGCTAGACTTTGGAATTACCGTCCTGGTCCCGGCTTCCCCAACTGTACTGACATGCAGAGGTTCAAGTGTACCTTGAACTGACATCTTGCTGCCCAACTCCCTACATATTACTCCTGTAGCTTATGCCCCTGATAGTAGCCCCCTACATCAAAGTGGCAAAGTGCCTTGCTGGGATGAAAATGTAAGAAAAAAAAAGAAGGGTGGTGTTGTGTAGCCAGTATATATTGAGAGAGATGACGGGTTCATATCGGCGACATGTATGATGATGACTCGGAACAGATGCTGATGATTTATATCAGTTCTTTGGCTGTGATGATAAATATGGAGGGAGACAATTATAACAAACTGGGATGATTCTTGGGGACTTCATATTATTATACGGACTGGGAGATATTGATGCAACAGTTCTTAACACGTAGAGAGGAGAGGAGATTCATTATTATGATTACTTGTAAGGGTGTTACACAAGAGTTCGTTTATAGATGAATATACAAAACACATTTATCTTTTCGCTTGTAAAGACGACACGAGACAAACACTTACAAAATATTGATGATTTCTTTATTCTATCTTTCAGCCGATTGACGAAATCAGGAATTCAAGCCTTTTCAACTACATAGTCTACTCTTCTCCCTTCGCCTCTAAGGGGCTCCCACTCTCCAACTGACTATCACTATGTGTGATCTGCTCCGATTCCTATCCGACTGCCTAACCTCGAACCCACGATTCCTATATTGAGAAATCTCCTTTGTTTATGACGTCAAAAGTATGTTTTTCAAACGTGACTAATTTTCACGTAGATTTACATATGTCTGTCCAAACACACTTTTAGCAAACAAAGAATCCTCAATTCTAATTTCTTTATATCCAACCTATTTTTAAACTATATTTTTTCTTAACTCACACTGCCCATTTTTTAACTGACATATTTAATATCCAATTATTCTAAAAGGATGGGCAATTGCTTTTTTTCCCGACATAAATAATATTTAGCTATTTCTAAAAAAAATTAACAATGGACAGCATTCCTAGGATTTCAATTTAACACTTTCCTACAGGGTTCGATTCTAGCCTTTTCCTAATATACTTTTTCACTTATCTAGTCTGCATTCTTACTTACATGAGAAGGGAACAGCCCTTTCATGTAATATAGGCACCCGCTGGTGTCACCCATACGACAAGAAGGAGCTGTGATCCAGAAGGACCAACCCCCTTCCCAGCAGGGATAGCCGACCGGACGGGAGGAAACGTCATAGCCAGTCAAGAGTAATCTTCCAAAGTTCCAAATTACCATAATTACAAAGACCCTGCACCCCTCCCCAAACTTCCTTGTGCCTAAGTTTGTTTTTCTTTGTAAAATTTTGCTTTTAACTGCAAAATTGATTGTACCTTTTTTAAAACCGATATAAACAATATAAACAAGACCAAAGTGTATTATCTGTACCGATACTACACTTAAGTTAATTAGTCCTTAGTCAATGGATGAGAAACCCTCTATACTGAAACAATTAATATTTTTGGTCCCTACCAGAGTGCCCCTTTTTTGCCTTTTTCGGAGAGGAGCTGGTTCCCCCCTCATCAAAAACGACCTTGTGTCACATTTTGCTTTTGTGGGGGAATCAAATAAATACTAATAAATAGAAAAAAGGCTTGCTTTTTTTCTGTTGTTCTTGGCCTTCGGGCCAGGAAGTAGGACGCCCCCTCCCCCATTACTAAAGGGTGAATGCGGTATTATGGTGAAAGAAGATACTAGCTAAGAAAAACATTTGTTTAGTGACAAGGAGGACCAACGAACCCCACTTTGTCCCCTTTTGAGTTGGACTTGTGCCTAAGTTTTTGTTCATGTTAAACCTCTTAGCCTGAATAAAAAAATTAATATCTCAAAGTGTAGTATCTGTTCCAATGCTACTCTTAAGATAATTTGTCTCGGTCAATGGAGGGGGACCCCATTATACTCAGACGATTATTACGTTTGGATTCTGCCAGAGTGCCCTTTTTGCCCCTCTTTATGAGGACTGATTCCCTCCACATTAAAAACGACCTTGTGTCACATTTTGCTGCTGTGGCGAATCAAATAAGGGTTTGTATTGCTATACACATAGATTCGAAAAAGTTGTCGAAAAACAAATACATAACAAATATATGTTATCAAATGCAAGATGTTACTTTTCTACCTAATTGGATAATTTTTTAGTATTTTTATTTAGTGTAACATGTTTATTCAGCTCGAAAAACACACAGCGTTTACCGATGTATTTGGATAATGCAAATGGCCGCGGACTCTATGTTGAATACGTAAGTTTGGGAAAATTAATTAAAAATAAAAAAAACTATACAAAATACTAATAAAATAAATATGTGTTAGATACGTTTGATGCCAAAACAACAAATTATTACAAAATAAACGGATATTTATTTTGTTTGAACTTTATATTGAAATTTATAAGTATATTTCGAAGATAAACTTCATCTTCAGTATGTCTGTCTTTCTTTTTTTTTTGCCATGTTGTTGTTGGAGCATAGAATCAGTAGAAGTCCGTTTGTTGTTTTTACAGTAGTCTTTTCAAATGTCGGAACGGTGCGTTGGTTACGCAGAATTCACTTTAGTTGGGAGCCTGTCTCTGCTTTATCGTTATTTTCATAGCAAGTGCTCGTCTGAGCTCCAATCTCTGTTCCCCTCCCCTCGTCAAACTTTCACAAGAAACACTCGTCTTAGCTGAAAACACTATCACTAATTTATCCCACTCTTTATCTTTGCCTAAACCTAATCGTGTATTCCATGAACAAAGTTTCTTTCTTAGAACTGCACACCTGTGGAACTCTGTTCCATTTGCCTGCTTTCCAGCTGATTACAATATGGTCGTCTTCAAGTCCAATGTAAACAAGTTCTTGATGAGCCGTTCCGCTTAAGTTACACATCTAACGATTATTACGACACTGACCCCATTGACCCCTGTACAATTATTAAGCCTTATCCACGAGTGGCCTCTGGGACTTGATAAGGGGGGACTTCTTTGTAAACAAAATCTATCTATCTATAAAAGTGGAAATGTCTGTGCGTGTGTCTGTCTGTGTACATTTCTCTACCAAATAACTATGTCAGCTTTCGGTCTACTAACTCGAGATTTGACATAAGAGATAATGAGATTTGACATAAGAGATAATGAGATTTGGGAAAATCTTTGCAATCACTTTTCGGCCTGAAATTTGACTGTCTAGAGGTCAAGAGGTAAAGATTCAACGATTTAGCCTTTGAAAACTCTACCAAGCTCCTCTGCCAATTTTGGGTCTAAATACTTGAAATTTTACATGTATGTTACTTGGACATGGATCAACCATTTTAATTTAATTTGAGCCCAAAAAAAATAAATGTTAAGAGGTTAAAATTGAGTCAAAGTTTTTTTTAAAAATTGACCTCCACGGTCTCTACCAATTTCTGGTCTAAACATTTGCAATTTTACATAAAAAGTATTCAGAGATAGAGCAAGCTTTTTAATCGGTTTGGATCGAAAATGTGAGATGCCAATGGGTCAAAGTTCAAAAGATTTGACTTTTGCGTGTCTAGCAAACTACTCAGCCAATTTTGGGTCTAAACATTTGAAATTTATACATAACAGGTATTCAGACATGCAGAAATCATTTTAATCAGTTTTGAGGGGAAAATTGGGCTACCAAAAACGGTCAAAGTTGAAAGAGTTGACCTTTGCAGATTCTACCAAATTCCTCCGCCAATTTTGGGTCTATAGACTTGAAATCTTAGATGTAGATAACTTGGACATGGGTACAACTTT
>NC_136524.1:4763863-4773863 GCF_053919585.1 Euprymna scolopes
CAATATAGAGAATAAATGACAAAAAGTTATATTCCAAAATTCATGATGTTGACCATCTTATAATTTATTCCTTTGATTCAGTTGACTTACGCAATTCTTGACAGTATCTGTTTCGTAGCGCAAAATCAATCACTTAATTATCAAGAATTGTATAAGTCAACTGAATGGAAGGAATAAATAAATTTTGGAATTTAACTTTTTGTCATTCATTGTCAACTGAATGGAAGGAATAAATAAATTTTGGAATTTAACTTTTTTTTATTATTTTTTTTTTATTTTTTACAAAGGTATCACCACATTATCAAGGCCCAGAGGCCACTCAAGGATAAGGGTTAAAGAGTGTACAGTAGAAATTGGTCAATATAGTAATCATTAGTAATGAAAATTTGGTAAATTTAATAACTTATATGGAACGGCTCATCAAGAACTTATTTACTTTAGACTTGAACACAACCATATTGTAGTCAGCCGGAAAGCAGGAAAACGGAAGACAATTCCATAGGCGTGCAGTTCTAAGAAAGAAGCTTTGTTCATGGAATCTACGTTTAGGTTTAGGCACAGATAAAGAGTGGGGGAAATTATTGATAGTGTTTACAGCTAGACGAGTGTTTCTTGTGAAAGTTTGGCGAGGGGGGACCATAGATTGAAGCTCAGTTGAACACTTTCCATGAAAATAACGATACATCAGAGACAAACTCGCAACATCTCTTCTGTGAGATAGAGGTTGCAAGGAGGAGAAAAGGACATCTCCTACGAGGCTACGAAGTCTATTTTGAACTCTATCAAGGCAGGACAAGTCCTTTCTAGCAGCTCCTGCCCAGATGTGGCAACAGTATTCCATCCTTGGACGTACCATTGTCATTCATTGTAAACTGAATGGAAGGAATAAATAAATTTTGGAATTTAGCTTTTTGTCATTCATAAGGAATAAATAAATTTTGGAATTTAACTTTTTGTCATTCATTCTATATATATATATATATATATATATATATATATATATATATATATATATATATATATATATATATATACCACCTTTGTTTGCAATTTATAAGTTTCAAATCTTAGCTACAATTGATCAGTATTTAATAAAAGAAGACTCGTTGGAAAGGTAATGAACTGGATTGTGTAGTCGGCTATGTGACATTTGCCCTTAAGATCGCAAATTAAGGGGGCCATCCATTATCCAGAACTTATTTTTTGTATTTTTACAGCCATAAAATGTTTCAGCCATAGTCATTTGTTTTCTTAGTTTTGCATATAAATTACAAAATATCTAAGCCTAGAATCGAACCCTGTAGGCAAAATTAAGAAATGGAATGTTAGAAATTAAGTCTATTGTTAATTCTTTTAGAAATCTGAATATTGAATATGTCAGTAAAAGAATGGACAATGCAAATTGAATTATATTGTTTAAAAATAGGTTAGACTAGCATTTCAGTCTGGCGTTGCCCTTGTATTTGGACGGGTATGTTGAGAAAAAAAAGCGGCCAATTTTTAAAACTTTGACCCCTATTATGACCTCTTAAAATTTATTGTTTTTGACTCAAATTAAGTTACTAAGTTAGATCCATGTCCAAGGAACCTATATCTAAAATTTCAAGTGTTTAGAGCCAAAATTGTCGGAGGAGTAAGGCAGAGTTCTCAAAAGTCAAATCGTTGAACTTTGACCTCTTAACAGCTAAATTTCTGGGCGAAAACCGATTACAAAAATATTTCCCAAATCTACAATACCCTGTAAATAAAATTTCGAATCTGTAGATTGAAAATTGACAGAGTTATTGCGTAGGGAAATGTACACAGATAGACAGACACGTTCACTTTTATAGATATATAGATTAGAATTGAGGATTCTTTTGTTTGTCAAGAGTGTGTGTTAGACAAACATATGTAAAGTCACGTGAAATTGGTCACGTTTGAAAAACACACTTCTGACGTCATAAACAAAGGACATTTCTCCATATTATGGGTTCGGATTTTAGTCAGTCAGAAGAGAGAAGTCAGTCAGCAAGAGAGACAGAGAGTTGGTCAGTTGCCCCTTGGAAGCGAAGGGAGAATCTTTAGACTATTTAGATCGAAATTTTAATTCCTGGCGTCATTCGACCGGTCGATCAGATGGATAAAGATGTCCTCATTATGTTGTAACTGTTGTCTTGTGTCATCTTTCATCACGAACGAATGGTAATTGCATTCATCATCTTGTAATGAACATTGTGTAACCCTTCGAAGATTATGTATCTCACCTCCTCTGTGTTAAGAACTCTGCATCATACCACCCTCTCCTCGGTTAAGAAGAACAATCCCCTGTCTTATATATAAATGTCATTATCATTCTGTCTGTTACAAGAAAAGTTCCCTTTTTCTTGTAAGTAAAAAAAAAACATTAGATAAGTAAAAAAAAAAACATTAGATAGACCAAGGTTCGAACCTTGTAAGCAAGGTTCAGAAATGGAATGTAGGAATTCGCATTGTTCAATTTAATATAAAATAGTAGAAATGTTTGGGTAAAAGTTAGGGCGAAAAATAGGATAGTAAGAATTCTTGTCTGCTGACATGTGCGAACCACACATGTACAGGCCACGTGGGTCATGCACGTTTTTGGACATGCGTATGACGTCATGGCAGAAATTAATTCTCAATATAGGAGCTAGAGTCGAGGATGAGTTAGACAGACGAGTAGACAAAGTAAGAGACGGACAGACAGAGGGAGACAGAGTCCAGAGTCGAATCCGGATCGAATCAGAGGAGGGTCTCCCTTTGGAAGCGAGGGAGGAAGTTTTAATCATGTAGTCAACTTTGAATTCCTGAATGTCATCAATCATTGCGACCGGTCGAATGTAATAAAAGAACATCTCATATTTTTGTAACTGCAGTCATCGTGTCATCGATTCTACCAAATTGAAGGTAATGTGAAATCATTTTATATGAACTTGTTCCCAAGCATCTTTATAATGAACTTTGTGTATAACTCATCTAAGTAATGTGCCCCCTCTCCATCGAAGAAATGTGTCCTCCTCTCCATCTAAGTAATGGCTGATACTAATCCTAGTGTACCAAATACAATCGGGATTATTTGTGTTTTAACCCCGTGTATATGCCTTGCCTCCAAGGCCAATGGAGCATAATTGCTCCACTTCTCGTCCTCTTTCTCTCTCACAATCCTGTCCCAGGGTACTGAGAAGTTTACAATCTTCCAGTTTTTTGAGACCTTGTCAATGACGACCAAATCCAGACGATTATGTTCCAATTGCTTGGTCGTTATGACACTTTTGTCCCACCATACCTCTACCTTGCCATCCTCACTTGTTCTCACTTCAGGCACCTCCTCAAACCATTTTCCAGCACACTTCACCCTAACCTTCATACAAACCTCCCAATATATCCGGAGTCCCATGCGATCGTGTCTAATGGTACTCTCTCGGTGCCAATCCACAACACCCTGCTGCAAGGTGCGCAATTGACTCTGAGGTCTTACCACAAATCCGGCATTCTGCAGCAACTTCCTATCCTAGAACCACTTCTTTGAAAAATCGTGTTCCTAATGCCTGCTCTTGTGCTGCACAAACAAAAGCTTCAGTACTCTTAGCCAGATACACAATTCTAAGCCATTGCCATGATTTTTCATCAGCCACTTCTGCTATATCCTGGAAGAATCTTCCATGCATTTTCTTCCTTGCCAGTTCCTCTGCCCTTTCTCTATCCATACGTTTCACATAATCAGTCTTGGTCTCACATACCTCCACTTCATTGGTCACAACCTTAGGCATCCACTCCTCACTAATAATAATAATCCCCCTCCCCCCAAAAAATTTGTGACACAAATAGCCGAGAAGGGTAAAAAAGGATGGAAAGATCGAGGAGAGAGCACTGACTAGACCTCCACTGGACAAGCGTGAAGAGAACTGAGATCTTGGGGAGGCTTAGTGCCACTCAAATTCTAGTATAGACCAATGGCCGCTGCCAGCGAGTATAACCCTAACGCCGCCTGAGATCTTGCTACATGAGAAATCGGTGGTGAGAGGCTGTTGCAATAACGCAAATGTATTTAAAAATGCTATTAAAGCAGGTGGAGAGTGCTGGGCGTCTGGGGAGACTTGTCACTCAGCTTCCAGGGAACACCACAGGTTTTCACTCAGATCTTTGATGACTTGTGTGAAAGCTCCATGTGAGCCAATAATTATAATAATACTGGACCGTCCATACGGTGGACAAAAGAAGAACAGAGAACCCCTATGTATCATATTCTCTCACCCAAACACAGACAGAAATATTTGACTTTTGCGGTCCCTAGCAAACTATTCATCCAGTGTTCAGACTAAACATTTGAAATTTTACATAAAGGATATTAAGACATGCAGCAAGCATTTTAATTAATTAATTTTTTTTTATTGCATTTTCACTCCAAACAAGGCACATTGCCATTGTTGTATGGGGCTGCTATAAGGGGCAAAGCAGCAGGTGACCTGTGTAGGGAGTTGGGCAGCAAGATGTCGGTTCACATTACACTTGAACTTCTGCATGTCAGTACAGTCGGGGAAGCAGGGACCTGGAAGGGGATTCCAAAGTCTAGCTGTTTTGGTGAAGAAACTACTGGATAGAACACTCTCTTGCATCAAGAGATCACTAATATGAAGGGGTGGGATTTAGCTGCTTGTCGAGTTTATCGGGGGTATTTACGTTGAGAGGCACAAGTGTTTGCAGTTCGTCAGAGCATTCACCGTCAAAGTACTGGTAAAACAGGCAGAGAGGATGCAACATTTCGTCGATGTGACAGAGGCTGAAGTTTAGCTGACAGTTCAGGACCTATCAGATTGGCGACTCTTTTGAACCTTGTCTAGGAGCGAGAGACTAGTGACAGATGCGCCAGCCCAGATATGAAAACAATACTCCATACATGGGGGAATGGTGGCCTTATAGAGGTATAGGATACTTTCAGGCGTTAATAGCTTCTAGCACAGTAGAGAGAACCCTCCTTCTTCGCAGCGATCCTGGCAATGTTCTCAATATAATTGTTCCAACTCATGTTTCCTGTGAACGTTAGGCCGAGGAGTTTAAAGGATGTGCTTAGTTTTGGGAGGGAAATTTGGTTGCCGAGAAATCAAAGTTGAAATTTTAGATGTAGGTTACCTGGACATGAGTTAAACATTTTAATATATATATATATATATATATATATATATATATATAAGCGTGTGTGTGTGTGTACATTTCTCTACACATTAACTCTGTCAATTTAAATCTACAGACTCGAAATTTGATATACAGGGTACTGAGATTTTGGAAAATCTTTGTAATTCGCTATTAAGGGGTCAAAGTTTAAGGATTTCACCTTTGAGAACTCTAACAAACTCCTCAGCCAATTTTGGGTATAAACAATGGAAATTTTAGATATAGATTCCTTGGACATGGATCTAACTTAATAACTAGATTCGAGCCCAAAACAATAACGGCTAAGGGGTCATAATAGGGGTAAAAGTTAACAAAAATTGGCTACTTTTTTTTCCCCAACATACACCTCCAAACACTCGTGTATCGCCGGACTGAAATGCTAGTATATCTATAAAAGTGAAAGTGTCTGTCTGTCTATCTGTGTGTGTGTGTGTGTGTGTGTAGATTTCCCTACACAATAACTTTGTCAATTTTCAGACTACAGACTCGAAATACATCTGAGATTTGGGAAAATCTTTGTAATCCGTTTTCGACCAAAGGGGTCAAAGTTCAACGATTTGACTTTGGGATCTCTACCAAATTCCTCTGCCAATTTTGGGTGAAAATACTAGAAATTTTAGATATAGGGTCCTTGGACATGCATCTAACTTAATAACTAGATTCGAGCCCAAAACAATAACTCTTAAGGGCTCATAATAAGGGTCAAAAATTAAAAAAGAATGACCTCTGCTGTCTCTAACAAATTACACAGACAATTTCTGGTCCAAACATTTGAAATTTTACATAAAGTGTATAACAGCAAATACGTCAGGGGTTTTTCACGTTCTTTTCCTCCTTTGCAGTATGCGTTCGAGCCTGCCTTCCTACTACAAATTTTTTCTTTTGCTCAACGTATACCTCCAAACACCCGGGCAACGCCGGCCATCCATGCTTGTATATATATATATATATATATATATATATATATATATATATATATATATATATATATATATATATATATATATATAATCTTAACTTTTATTAAAAACATATTATTATAACCTTATTCCAATTTCAAATTCAGATTTATAATTTTATTCTATTTTTTATTCTCAACCCATATTACTTTTCTTATCAAATAAATATTTTCTTTTTTATTTTAATTTTTCCAGATACACCTGCCTTACTTAAAAATTGCTAGGTTTATTTATGATGTCTTTTACATATAAAAAAAACCCACCCAATACTTTTGCTGATGAGGAGACTTTGTTTAAAAAAACTAAATATCAAAATTATTGTCCGTGGCTTAATGTCTATCGCAATAAAAACATCGTTTCCGAAACGATCGTGTGTGTGTACATTTCCCTACCCAATAACTCTGTCAATTTCTAGTCTAGAGACTCGAGATTTGCCATAAGGCGTATTGAGATTTGGGAAAATCGTTTTACTCGGTTTTCGGCCACAAATTTGGCTGTCAAGGGGTCAAAGTTCAACGATTTGACCTTTGAAAATTCTACAAAACCTCCCCACCAATTCTGGGTCTAATAACTTGAAATTCCCTTTGACATGGATGAAACTTTTTAACTTAATGTGAGCTCAAATCGATCAAAGTTAAGGGGTCGAAATTGGGGTCAAACTTAAAAAAAATTGACATTTCAGCCAATTTTTGGTCTAAACATTTAAAATTTTACATCTGACATAATGTAGTATCCTTCTGTCTGTTCTACAAGTATTTTAATTGTGAATGCTCTGAAGAACTACAAGGCTTTCTACCTCTTCAACATAAACAACTTCGACAAACCCGACAAGCAGCTAAATCCCACCCCAACACAGTAAAGATCCCTAGGTGTAAGAAAACCTTCTACTCTAATAGTTTATTCCCCAGAACTGCTAGACTTTGGAACACCCCTTCCGGAATTCTGCTTTCTCAACTGTACTGATATGCAGAAGTTCAGGTGTTATGTGAACAAACATCTTTCTTCTCAACTCCCTAGATAGTATCCCGGCAGCTTATGTCCCCAATAGGAGGCCCCTACATTAAAGTGGCACTGTGCCTTGTTTTGGGTGAAAATGCTATTAAAAAAATATCATCCATCCATATCCCTTGAGCTCCTGGAGGGGCATACGCCATCAACAACTTTGTAGATGTTTTTGTAGCATGGAGTTCTTTTTTTACAGGGTGAGAGTGCTGACCCTATGCCAAACTTTCACAGAAGGTTAATACAGCACTTAGCCTTCCCAAATTGTCACCCATATGTTACTCAGTGTTGCTTAACTTTGGTGATCTGGCGAATATCGATGCATAAGCGTGCACAAAAACAAAAAAAAAAAACATACAAAAAGATAAAAACATACTTAAAAAATTTTTTTTTTTAAATTACATTTTCACCCCAAACAAGGCACGTTGCCACTTTGATGTAGGGGCTACTATCAGAGACATGAGCATCAGGGATACTATGTAGGGAGTTGGGTAGCAAGATATCGGTTCACGTTACGCTTGAACTTCTGCATGTCAGTACAGTCGGGGAAGCAGGAACCCGGAAGTAATTCCTAAGTCTAGCAGTTCTGGGGAAGAAACTACTGGAGTAGAAGGCTCTCTTACATCTAGGGATCTCTACTGTGAAGGGGTGGGATTTAGCTGCTTGCCTGGTTTGTCGAGGGGGTACAAGTGCTTGTAGTTCGTCAGAGCATTCACCGTTAAAGAACTTGTAGAACAGGCAGAGGGATGCTACATTTTGTCGATGGGACAGAGGCTGAAGCTTGGATGACAGTTCAGGACCTATCAGATTGGCGACTCTCCTTTGAACCTTGTCTAGGAGCAAGAGACAAGTAGCAGATGCACCAACCCAAATATGACAGCATTACTCCATACATGGGGGAATGGTGGCCTTATAGATGTACAGGGTACTTTCGGGTGTTAGTAGTTTTCTGGCTCGGTAGAGAGAACCTACCTTCTTCGCAGTGATCCTGGCAATAATATCAATGTAATTGTTCCAACCTATGTTTCCTGTGAACGTTAAACCAGGGAGTTTAAAGGATGTGCTTCTAGATAAAGAGTCTTTGGCTATTGGTATTGGTGGTAGAGAAGGTTTCTTGTAATTATTGAAGGAAACAAGTTTTGTCTTGGCAGCATTGAATGTGACCATCCATTTTTGTCCCCATTCCACTACAGATCGGAGGGCATCCTCTAGTGTTTTTGCCATTTCCTTAGATATGTGTTCATTTTTTGTCTGTCGTGTCTGTTATAGAGCGTGGTGTCATCAGCATACATACCCATCTCACAGACAATTTTGTCAGGGAGGTCATTTATGAATATTAGTAGTAATAAAGGTCCAATGATAGACCTCTGAGGCACTCCCGCATTTATATCATTTTGTTTGGATGTACAACCGTCGAGGACAATAAAACCAAATCTTATTTTTCACAACATTTGACAAGTAAGACCTGATATTTTCATTACAAACTTTGCTTTCATTATAAGCTGTATCGCCTGAAGAGGTCTCTAGTTACTAGTAACTAGCTGACTGGAACATGCTCATGACTGTGTAGCAATATGTTACTGCTTATGTAAAAAAAAAGAGTATACCTTGCTCTACTTTGGTAATGAGCAATCTTGGATCCTTTAATGCATCTAAAACCTAGCTCCTATCTTTACATCATCAACGCTCTGATCCCCATCTGGCATCAATTGAGATGGATGGCTCTCATCTAGGGGAGTCCCCATGTTTTGACAAGCTTCTGGGCTTGACCTTTACTCCTGATCTGAAATGGAACACGTACATCGCCTGTTGCCAAGGACGCTGGAAAGATGGTGGGATCCTTCTACCGCTCCAGAAGATATCTCACTACTGATGTAATTCTCTATCTATATAAAAGCCAAGTACGTCCAAGCATGGAATACTGCACCCACAACTGGGCAGGAGCTTCTAAAAACAGCCTATCTTGCCTTGACAGAGTACAAAATAGACTTCGTGGCTTAGTGGGGGATGCCCTTTTTTCTACCCTGCAACCTCTCTCCCACACAAGAAACGTTGTGAGCCTATCTTTGTTTTATCGTTATTACCATGGCAGGTGCTCGTCTGAGCTCCAATCTCTGCCCCCCTCGCCAATCTTTCACGATAAACACCCGTCTAGCTGAAACTACTGTCAAAAATTTTCCCCACTCTTCATCTGTGCTTCATCTGTGCCTAAATCAAAACAAAGCTTCTTCCTTAGAACTACACGTCTGTGGAACTCTCTATCAGAATGGGTGCGGTGTCTACAGTTGCATTTATCTTGTTCGTTATTAGTATTTTCATTTATAGTATGGTTGTTCTTGTCCGGGATTGGTTTATTATTATTATTATTATTATTATTATTATTATTATTATTATTATTATTATTATTATTATTATTTCTGCTAGAGTTGGTTTTATTTTTGTCATGGTGTCTACTTTTTTATTGTTTATTTTGTTGTTGTTTACATTGTTTTATTTAATATTTTACATATTTTGCATTTAACAGGAGAACCAATATCTATGAAACAGCCCTAAAAAATAGTGGATACAAAAATATCGATATCAAATATAAGCAACAAAACACCAATAATGATAATAAAATTAAACATAGAAGAAAAAGAACTATAATTTGGTATACGGACAAGAACAACCATACTATAAATAAAAACACTAATAACGAACAAGATAAATGCAACTGTAGACACCGCACACTTTGCCCACTTCAAAATAAATGTCTAACAAAAACCGTAGTTTACCAGCCTTCAATATTTGCGAAAGGAAACCCGAATAACAAGAAATATAACGTAAGTATGACTTCCTTAGATTTAAAAACTCGATACTATGACTAC
>NC_136524.1:4781363-4796363 GCF_053919585.1 Euprymna scolopes
ACTAGTGATGGGAGGATTCCAATATTTTCCCGATTCCGATAAAATTACCGATTCTGAACTAAGCTTAAGCCTCTGTCCCATCGACGAAATGTTGCATCCCTCTGCCTGTTCTACAAGTACTTTAACGGTGAATGTTCCGACGAACTACAAGCACTTGTAGCCCCTCTACATGAACACCCCCGACAAACCCGACAAGCAGCTAAATCCTACCCCTTCATAGTAGAGATCCTTAGATGTAAGAAAGCTTTTTACGCCAATAGTTTATTCGCCAGAACTGCTAGATTTTGGAACTCCCTTCCGAGATTCTGCTTTCCAAACTGTACTGATATGCAGAAGTTCAAGTGTAATGTGAACAGAAATAAAGCTACTCATCTCCCTTCATAATGCCCCTGCGACTTATGTCCCCGATTGTAGCCATCTACTTCAAAATGGCACTGTGCGTTACTTGAGATGAAAATTGAATTACAAAAAAAAAAAAAAAATCCTGAACCCGATATAATTACCGATTTCGATTCCGATTCTTCGTAAATTTTTAAATTTTGAACTACAAAAGTGTTATTTTGTGTCCATTACTGTAAAAGCACATTTTAAATATGCATATATTTTCTCAACCGTAAATACACACTTGCGAGGGGTTGATCTAGAGATTTTAGTCTATGCAGTCTTAGCAGTGGAAGATGATTCTTAAACCAAAATCACATAAAAATACAATTAAAGGAATCGGTTTTGGCATCGGAAAATAGCCTCGAATGTTTCTGATTCCAATACCAATTCCGATACCCCCAAAAACTCCGGTATTTTCGATTCCCGATTCTATACATACATACATACATACATACATACATACATACATACATACATGGTGATTGCAACGACTTGTCAGACGAGTGCCACACCCTCAGACACTGAAATTCCCTGAGCCCAAAAATGACTTTTTTTTAGTCCTGCCGGCGAATTCATACGCTCAAGCGGACATGACACTGAAGACGGTCATTTATATATATATATATATATATATATATATATATATATATATATATATATATGATGATTGCAACGTCTTGACAGACGAGTGCCACTCCCTCAGACACTGAACGTTCATGAGCCCGAAAAAAAGACATATAGTCCTGCCAGCGAATTCACATACTCAAGCAGACATGACACTAAAGACGGTCATTGTTATACATACATATATATACACGCACACACATATCTACATGCGTACATACACAATATGCACACATACATATACATACACACACATACAAACATAAACAAGGCGGTCATTGGTATACATACCTATAAATATATACATGCATACATACATACATGTCTATAAACATACGCTCATATATACATATACATACACAATGCATAATACACAAACATACATATACATACCCACATTCATACATACACATGTACATACATATACATCCACATATACAAATACATACACACATATACTTACACATACATATACGTACACATATGCACATAAATATACATACACTTACCTACATATACATACACATCCATATATATGCATTAATACACATACACACAATCATGCACATATACAAATACATATACATACACACCTGCATACATACACATACATGCATATACACACATACAAGCATACAAACATTTATAAATGTATATATGTACACACACAAATATATATACACATAGACACATATACATACATATACACATAGATATAAATACATATAAACTCACATGTACATATATAAATATGCACACACATACATATATAAATATACATACACATATACATACATAGATACATATAATGATGGCAGAATAATTGTTACATGCAGCCAGCATTACAGGCGTACACACGTCATAGCTTTTTTATCGCCACAGGACTTTTTTTATTTTTTTATTTTTTTTTTATAATAGACAAATACCTGAGGGAGTATCTATACAAAGATGGTGTTACAGAGTTTTAGCTTTGTACGACAGCTAAATCTCTCTCTTGGTTCAAAATGTTGACATCCAGCAACAAGCAAAATGTTGACATCCAGCAACAAGTCAAAATGCAGACCAGCTTAATGCAGGTACTGGTATCCCGCTTTGTTTTTTTTTTAAATAAAAAGTTTGGTTGAGACAAACACTTTTGGAATAGTAACTGACGATGATATAAACAGATTCACACAGATTCATATATATATATATATATATATATATATATATACATGCATGCGTACATACATATATGCACATACATACATATACACACATACATCTCTATAAACAAACACACGTATATACATACATAAATACATACATACACAATACATAATACACATACATACACACGCACGCATATATAATGTTTGTTTATAAGACTTACACTTCTACTGTAGATAATGATGATGATGATGACGTATTTCACATAATATTTTACAAATAAATTGACGTAGAAATCAGATGAAAGCAAGCCCGACAGATCAGTACTAAAACGCCTGAACGTTTTTTTGTTTTAATAAAACGTTTGTTTGTAGGGCTCACACTTATGCTGTAGATAATGATGGTGATGATGAGAAATTTCATACAATATTTTACAAATAAATGGACGTGGGAATCAGACAAAACAGGAACCAATTGATCAGTACACCCCCCCTCCAATAGAGCAGGCACTTTTACTGATCAGTTGGATTGTTTTCGTCTGATTCCTACGTCCATTTATTTGTAAAATATTGTGTGAAATTTCTCATCATCATCATCATCACTATCTACATGATGATTGCAACGTCTTGTCATTGACACACACACACACACACACACACACATGTATATATATATATATATATATGCATACACGCATAATATATACACATACGTACACATACATATCTATAAACATATACACATGCATAAATCCATACGTACATACATACAGACACAATTTATAATACACATACATACATACAAACATATACATACATATACATACATATACACACATACATATGCATACACATATATACACGCATATACAAATATACACACATATACATACATAGGCACATACATATACGTGCACATTTATGCACATATACATACATACACATAAATGTACCTACATATACATACACATACATATATATGCACTTATAGGCATACATATATATACATATATACATATACATACATACACACAAATATGCGTATATAAAAAATGTATATATATACATATACACAGAGATACATGTATACATATATATACACATAGATATACATACAAATACACAGACTAGTACATATATAAATATACATACACATATACATACACACATACATATATAGAATGATGGCAAATCAATTATTACATGCTTCCAGCATTTCAGGCCTACACGCATGACAATTTTTCCATCGCCACAGGACTTTTTTTTATAGACAGGTGCCTAAGGAAGTATCTATACAAAGATGATGTTACAGAGTTTTAGCTTTTTACGATAGCTAAGTTTCTCTCTCGGGTCAAAATGTTGAGATCCAGCAACAAGCAAGAGCAAGATAGCCAGCAACAAGTCAAACTGCATACCAACTTAATGCGCGTACTGGTCTCCCGCTTTATGTTTTTTTAATCAGAGATTTGCTTCACCCAGAGGGGTTGCCTTCACCAAGCCTTTTGGGAGCCCTCTCCACCCCACACACACATGGAAATAAACACATGCACGTACACATACAAGTATACATACAGATGCACGCACACACATACATACATACATGCATACATACCCGCACGTACATACATATGCACATACACGTACACATACACGTACATGTAGAATATGCATGAAGGAGCGTTCATGATGACGATGATGATGGTTAGTACGAATAAGTGAATTTAACATGAGTAAAAAAGTAAAACAATCTAAAATACACAGCACGTAGAAGAGACAGATGTTCGCTTCGCCGCTAGTATAGATTTTAAATTTATCTACATACATACATACATACATACATGACGGCAGCAAATTCGTTTTCGAACATTGCCATTAATTGATATATGGGTATACAGAAACACGAAAAGATCCAGTGATGGGCCGCACGAAGGTACATACATGACGATTGCAACGTCTTTTCAGACGAGTGCCACTCCCTCAGACACTTAAAGTTCATGAGTCCAAATGCCTGAGGGAGTATGTATACAAAGATGATGTAACAAGCAGATACAAGATGTAACAAGATGATTTAACAAGCAGATACAAGAGATCCAGCAACAAGCAAGAGCAAGATAGCCGGCAACAAGTCAAACTGAAGACCAGCTTAATGCGGGTACTGGTCTCCCGCTTTACGGTATTTAAAATCAGAGATTTGCTTCTCCTAGAAAACTTGCCTTCACCATGGCTTACGGTAGCCCTCTCCACCCCAACACATATATATATACATACGAGGGGCGTGCAATAAGTAATGCCCCTGACCCATTTCCCATAGTAGTAGAGCAACGAAACTTGCCACAGTTATTAGTATTTTTCTACATAGGAACCACGCAGAGTTATGCATTTCTCCCATCGTTTGATGCAGCTCTTGAGACCGTTTTTGTAGAACACCTCATGTTGGTCCTCCAAACATGACGTGACTTCAGAAATCAAGGCTGCATCATCTGGAGAAACGCTTTCCTTTCAAAAACATCTTCATGGCTGGGAAGAGGTGAAAGTCAGAGGGTGCAAGGTCAGAAGAGTAGGGAGGATGGGGCGTGATTTCATAACCACACGCCGGTGTTTCTGATCTGGCGACATGCGAGTTGTGGACCGGAGCGTTGTCCTGCAGGAGGAGGGTACATTTGCTGATCTTGCTTTGCCTCTTGATTTTGATAGCTTCCCTTAATTTCCTCAAAAGTGAAGCATAATAGGCTCCTGCAATTGTGTTACCCTTTGCCAGGAAATCTGTCATCACTACTCCGTCCTGGTCCCAGAAGAATGTGAGCATGACCTTGCCAGCGAAGGGCTGCACTCTTGCATTCGTTGGAAGTGGTGAGTGCAAGTGCTTCCACTGCATTGACTGGGTTTTGGTCTCGGAATCATAGTGATGGACCCAGGTTTCATCCTGTGTAATCAGTCTTTTGAAAAACTTTGACTAATCTTCTTGGCACATCTCCAAATTAATCCACGAGCACTCGACGCGTTCTCGCTTCTGGAATGGTGTGAGCAACCTGGGAATTCATCTGGCAGACAGCTTATACATATGCAAATGGTCATGAATGATAGTTTCCACAGATCCTATACTAATCTTGACATCTTGGGCTATTTGGCGAATAGTAATGCACCGATCTTCCAAAATGGCAGCCTCAACTTGACGGTCAGATGCCTCATCAATGGCAGAAGGGGGGCAACCAGATCTGGGAGCTGTTTCCACAGACTTCCGGTCATGTTTTAATTCACGATGTCAGCGTTTTACAAGATCATATGATGGGGCATTATCACCATGTTTTTTTCATTTCATCAAAAGTCTCCTGTGGAGTGCGTCCTTTCAAATACAAAAACCGGATCACTGCTCGACATTCAACAGGCTCCATTTCACACCTGACTCAGTTCAAACACCTGTAAAACTGAAACCACGATTAGTTCAGAGTTGTAATTCGCCTCATAACCCGTAGAGATATAAATCATTGCACATGCAAACTTTGAGCTAGATAGACAACTGGAAGTAGGTCAACCGCATTACTTATTGCACGCCACTCGTACACACAAGCATACACGGTGCTAGTTTGCCGTTGACCCCGAAAAAAGGTCCATTCGCCCTTTGAAAGGTCTTGTTTTTAATCCTTCAGGGAGACTAGCCGTCCTTCTCGCCAAACAAGTCTGACCTAACCATGAGGTTGCTCATTGTTGCTTAACTTTGGTGACTCACATAAAGCATTTTGTATTCCCAAATAGTTACCCACCAAATAATAACCAAGGTCATTGTTGCTTAACTTTGGTGATCTACATAAACCATCTGGTATTCCCAAGGAGTCACCCATCTGATAATGAGCAGGCTCCATTTTGCTTAACTTTGGTGATTTACATAAAGCATTTAGCAATCCCAAGTAGTTCCCATAAATAACAACGTTATTTAAAGACGGTCGGTATTCCATAATAGTATAATACTAGCCGCCTCATATTAAGAATTATTAAATTGCCTTTCCAATTTTTTTTTCTTTTTTAATTTCTTTTTGCATTTCGCGATGTTTTTTCTTTTTTTCTTTTCTATTGTGTATTTTTATTTTTTACTTATTCGGTTTATCGTTTTTTTTTCCTATTTTTTTTTTTTATAAATTATCTATTTTTATTTTTATATTTTTTATTTTATTCTATTCTTTCCGTATTATTCTTCGTTCTCTTTGCCGTATTTGTTTTTCGCGTTTTGAGTTTTTAATTTTTCCTTTCCTTCCTTCTATTTTTTCTTCTTTATTTTTCGTTTTTCATTTGTTTCTTTTTTCTTTTTCTTTTTTATTTAATTAATTTATTCTATGTTTCGCTCAGCTTTTTTTTCTTCTTTCTCTATTTCATGTATTTTTTCGTTTTTCTTTTTGCTTATTTTTCTTCGCTTCCTTTTTTCTTTAAATTCTTTCTTCTTCTTTCTTTCAAAGATTTTCATTTTTTTTATTTCTCGTTTTCTTTTTCGTTTTTTTTTTAAATTTCTTTCTCTCTGTTGTATGTTTCTTTTGTTTTTTTTTTTGCCATCCTCTTTCGATATCTTTTTTTCTGTTTTAGATTTTAATTATTTCTTTTTTTTCTTTTTCATTTTATTTCCTTTTTATTTCATATTTTTAAAAATCAATTTTCACCCCAAACAAGGCAAGTAGTGGGTTACTATCGGGGACATAATTTGCGGGGGCATTATGAAGGGAGATGAGTATAAAAATGTTTGTTAACATTACACTTGAACTTCTGCATATAAGTACAGTTGGGAAAGCAGAATCCCGGAAGGGACTTCCAAAGACTTGCAGTTCTGGGGAAAAAACTATTGGAGTAAAAAGCTTTCTTACACCTAGACTTTTTTACACCTAGTCTTGGCAGCATTGAATGTGGCTATCCATTTTTATCCCCATTCAACTACAGATTTGAGACCATCCTCTAGTGTTTCTGCCATTTCCTTAGATATACGTTCATTTGTTTTCCCCTCGTGCCTGTTATATCAATTGTATGTTTCTTTGTATTTTTCTATTTTTATTTTTCCTTCATTTATTTTTTCGTTTTAAATTTCTCATTTTTTCTCTTTTCTTTTCTTTTTCATTTTTTGTCTTTCGCGATGTTTTTCTTTTTTATGTTCTATTGTATGTGCTTTAATCTTTTTAATTATTGTTTTTCGCTTTCTTTATTGTTTTTTCTATTTTTTTCTAAACTTTTATTTTTATTTATATCATTTTAGACCATTTTTCTTTATCGTTGTATTTTTATTTTTTCTTTTATATTGCATGTTTTTAGCTTTTTGGTTTTTCTTTTTTTTACATAGGCATAACCACTTATCAAGGCCTTGAGACCACTCGAGCCTAAGGGTTAAGAGAGTACAGTAGTCAATTGGACAATATAGTAATCGTTAGTGATGGAAAATCGGTAAATTTGTTAACTTAAATGGAAGGGCTAATCAAGAACTTGTTTACGTTGGACTTGAAGACAACCATGTTGTAGTCAGCTGAAAAGAAGGAACACGGAAAATAATTCCACATGCAGCAGTTCTAAGAAAGAAGCTTTGTTCATGGAATCCACGTTTATTTTTGAACTCTATCAAGGCAGGACAAGTCCTTTCTAGCAGCTCCTGCCCAAATGTGGCAACAGTATTCCATCCTTGGACGTACCTGGCTCTTATATAGATAGAGAATTAAATCAGCAGTGAGATATCTACTGGATCGATAGAAGGAGCCTACCATTTTGCCAGCGGCCTTGGCAACAGATTTAATGCACGTGTTCCATTTCTGATCAGGAGTAAAAGTCAAGCCCAGAAGCTTGTCAAAACATGAGGCCTCCTCAAGACGAGAGCACTTCATTTTCATTTTTTGTTTGTTTATTTTATTCGCTTTGAATATTTTTCGTTTCTCTTTCCTTATACTTGTTTCTATTGATTCCTTTTCGTTTTTATTTTCTTGACTTTCTTGTTTTTTTTTCGTTGCGATTTTTCGTTGTGATTTTCCTTTTTTTGTTTTCCTCATGCTTCTCACATTTTTTTTCGTTTCATTCTTCTTGTTTTTTTATGCTTTTTTTCTTGTTTTTTTTTCGATATTTTTCTTCGTTATTTTTCTATCGATTTGTTTTGCTTTCGTTTTCTTTGGTATGTTTTTTTTTTTTCGTTTTTTATTCTTCTTCTTGTTTTTTATTATTTTTCTTTTTTCGTTTCTTTCTTGTTGCTCGATTGTTTTCTTTATTCGTTTTGTTTTTGTTTATTTCTCTCTTTTTTCTTTTCTATGTATTTGTTTTCGTTTTTATTTCCTTAGTTTCTTAACTTTTTTCTTTTTCTTTGTAATTTTATTTTTTTAAGTTTTTTTCTCTTTTTAGTTTCTTTTTCTTTCGGTTTTTTATTCTTTTAATATCTTTTCTGTGTTTTTTCCCATTTTTTTCTTCGTGTTTTGTCTTTCACTTTATCTTTCTTTCATTTGTTTTGATATTTTTTTGTTTTCTTTTTACTCTACTTTTCATTTTATTCTTTTTCCTTCTCTTTCTCCTGTAGATTTTATGTTTCTTTATTTTATTTGCTTTGTTTATTTTTCGATTTCCTCTTTTTAGTTTTTTTAGTCTTTTATTTATTCATTTTTCATTTTTTCTTTTTTATTCTTTTATTTTCTTCATTTTCTTGTTTTTTCGATTTTTTACTTCGTAATTTATTTTCGTTTGTTTTCCGTTTTCTCATATGTTATTTTTTCGTTTTTTAATTATCCTTTTTCGTTTTTTATTTTATTTTTTTCACTTGTTTTTTTTTTTCAATTTTTTCTTCGTAATTTCCTTTATCTTTTTTTTATTTAATTTTTTCTCTACTTTTTGTATGTCTTTCTTTTGTTTTGCTTTTTATTTTTATTGTTTTAGTTTTCACAAATTTCTGTTATTTTTCTTTAGTTTTATTTTGCTTTCGTTTTTTCTTCTTTTACTTTTTCTCTTTTTCTTTCTTCGTCGTTGGTCTTTTGTTCACTTATTTTTATTCGTTTTCTTTGTTTTTCTTTGTATTTCCCCATTCTTTTGTTTTCTATTCATTTTTTATCGTTTTTATTCTTTACTTTTTTTTTTTAAATTTTCTTCATAATATTTCTTCGCTTTGTTTTTTTTTTCATTTGTTTTCCTCTTGTTTTTCGTATTTTTACGGTTTTCTTCCTCTTTTTTTATTCTGTTACAATTTTTCTTTTTCTTATTTTATCGATTTTACTTTCTTTATTTTATTTTCTTTTTTATTTTTCTATCGATTTCCTCTCATTTATCTTTTTTAGTTTTTTATTTCTTTCGTTTTTCATTTTTCTTTCTTTTATTTTGTTTACTTGCTTGTTTTTCCGTTTTTCTTTGTGATTTTCCTTCGCTTTGTATTTCTTTCATTTGTTTTCCTCTCCTTTTTGGTATTTTTTTCGTTTTCTATTTATTCCTTTTGTTGATTTCTTTTTATAAGTTTTTTTATTTATTATTTTTCGTGTTTTATTCTTTTCTTCACTTTTTTCCGATATTTTTCTTCGTCATTTTTCTTTCGCTTTGTGTTTTAGTAAAACGCATTTTGTATTTATTTTTCTTGTTTTTTATTCTTTTATTTCCCTCTTTTTATTTTTCGATTTTTTCTTTTTATTTTCTTTTTTCGTTTTCTTTTTTTCCTTTTTATTCTTTTATTTTCTTCACTTTATTGATTTTTCGGTTGTTTTCTTCGTCATTTTCCCACACTTTTTCTTTCGTTTGTTTTCCTCTTCCTTTTTTATGTTTTTTACGTTTTCTTTTTCATCTTTTTTTCTTCTTCTATTTCTTCTTCTCTCTTTATTTTAACCGCTTTGTTTATTTTTCTTTCTATTTTATTTTTTCGTTTTTCATTTTTTTTTTCATTTTCTTCCCTTTCTTGTTATTACGATTTTTCCTTTGGAATTTTTCTTTATTATTTTTTATATATTTTCGTTTATTTTTTCTCTTTTTCCGTTTTCACTTTATTCTTTTTCGTTTTTTATCTTTTATTTTCTATATTTCTCGTTTTCTTTCTAATTTTTATTCGTAATTTTCTTTCTTTCATTAGTTTCCTAGTCTTGTATGTTTTCATCGTTTTCTTTTTCTTCTTTTTTTCTTTTTCTCTTTCTTGTTCTTTCAATTTATGCTACATTATTTTATTCGTTTTCTTTATTTTTCTTTCTATTTTCTCGTTTTTTCGTTTTCTATTTTTTAACTTTCTTGTTATTTCGATTTTTTTTTCGACATTTTTCTTTGATATTTTTTTTATTTTTTGTTTGTTTCTTATTCTTTTATTTTCTTTACTTTCTTGTTTTTTTAAATTTTTTTACGTAATTTTCCTTCACGTTGTTATTCATTCATTTGTTTTCCTCTTCGTTTCGGTATTTTTTTCATTTTCTATTTATTTTTTATTTTTATTTTATTCTCTTTTATTTCATTATTTTTTTCAATTTTTATTTACTGCTTTTTCTATAGTTTTCTCTTTCTGCTTCTTTCTTCTTCTTTCTTCTTCTTCTTCTTCTTATTCTTCTTCTTCTTTTCCTCCTTCTTTTTTATGATTTGTCTTCTTGTTTTATTCCTTTTTTCTTTTTTTTCTTTTTGTCATCTTTCTTGTAATCTTTCTTGTTTTTTTTCTTATTTCTTGTTCTTTTTGTATTTTTCGTCGTCTTTCTTCTTCTAATTTTTCTTCTTCCTCTTTTCTTCTACGTCTTATTTATTTTCCTTTATCTCGTTTATTTATTTTTTTCTTTTTCTGTTTTTCTATTTCGTCTTTTCCTTCTCTTTTCTTCCCATTCTTTTTTCTTCGTCTTCTTCCTTCTTCTTTTTTTTCTTACTTCCTTCATTTTATTCTTCTTTATGTTTTTCTTTTTCTTTTTTCTCTTATTTCGTTTTCCCTTCTTTTCTTTCACTTTTTCTTTTACCTGTATTTCTTCTATTTGCTATTTCCTTCTTTTCTTTGTTTTTCTTTTCTTCTTTTTCTGCTTTTTATTTTTCGTCTTTTCCCTCTGATTTCTTTTCTTTTTTTGGTCTTTTTCTTTTTTTCTTTTATTTCTTTTTCACTTCTTCTTTTTCTTGTATTTCTTCTATTTGATTTTTCCGTCTTTTCATTGTCTTTCTTTTCTTCTTCTTTTTCTGATTTTTCTTTTATTTCTACTTCCTTTTCCTTTTTTTCCTTTTTCTTCGTTTGTTTTTGCTTCCTTTTCGTCTTTTTCTTCTTATTTTCTTCCATTTCTTCTTCTGTATATTCTTCTTTTTCTTTTTCCTTTATTTTCGTTTTCCCCTATTTTCTTTTTTCTTTTGTCTTTTTCTTGTATTTCTTCTATTTGATTTTTTCCTTTTTTCTTTATCTTCTTTTCCATCTGTTTTTCTATTTCGCATTTTTCCATCTGTTTTCTTTTCCCTTTTCTTTTTTTTTCTTTTTCTCCTTATTTTCTTCTTTTTCTCCTTCTTTATATTATTTTTCTTTTATTTCTTTTTCCCTTCTATTCTATCTCTTGTATTTCTTCTACTCTATTTTTACTTTGTTTCTCTTTTTCTTCTTTTACTTTTTCGTCTGTGGATTTTTCCTTCTTTTACTTGTCTTTCTTTTCTTCTTTCATTTCTGTTTTTTTATATTTTGTTTTTTCCTTCACTTTTCTTCTCCTTTTTTTCGTTTTCTTTTTCTTTTTCCTAGATTTCTTCTTCTTTTCTTCTTTTTCTTTTACTTATCTTTCTCTATCTTCTTTTTCTAGTATTTCTTCTATTTGATTTTCCCACTTTTTCCTTGTCTTTCTCCTTCTTTATCTTCTCCATCTTCTTATTTTGTTTTTCGTTATTCGTCTATTTCTTTTTCTGTTTCGCTTCTTGCTCTTTCTTTTTTCTCCTTCCTTTTCTCTTTTGCTTTTTCTTCTTCTTTTTATTCGTTTTTGTCTTTATTCTTCATAATTCCCTATTTCTTCTTTTCCCTTTTTTCTTTTTTCCTCTTTTTTCTTCTTCTATTTCTTCTTCCTCTTCTTTTTCGTCTTCCTTCTCTATTTAATTTTACTTCTTCGTCTTCTGTCTATTTTCTTCATTATTTTTCTTCTTTTTCTTCATATTCTTTATCGTCTGATTTCTTTTTTTGCTTCTTCTTCCTCTTCCTCTTTTTCTTCTCCTTCATTTTTTTCTGCTTCATCTTTTTTTGTTTCTTCTTTTTTCCCTTTTTTCGTCTTTCCCCCTTTTTTTCGTCTTTTTCCCTTTTTTCTCGTTTCCCCCTTTTTCCCCCTTTTTCGTCGCTTTTCCTCCTCTTTTTCCGTCAGTTTTTTCTTCTTCTTTTCATCCTTCTTCTTCTTTTTCGTCTTTTTCTTTTACTTCTCCTTTTAATTTCTTTATTATTTTCTCTTTTGACTTTTGTCTCTTTTCTTTTCCTTCTTTTTTTGTTATTTTCTGTTTCGTCTATTTTTCTTCTCTTTCGTTCTCAATTTTTTCTTTTTTCCTTCTTCTTTCTCGTCTTTTTTTCTTTTTTCTCTTCCGTCTTCTGACTATTTTAGTCCTTTTTCTACTTTTCCTGTTTTTTCTTCTTTTTCGTCTTTTTGTTTTTCTTCTTCCTCTCCTTTTTCGTTTTCTTTTTCTCCTTCTACTACTTCTTTTTCGTCTTTTTTTCTTTAGTTTCTTTTGTTGCTCTTTTGTCTTCTGTCTATTTTCTTCTTCTTCTCTTTCTGTTCTTCTTTTCTTCTTCTTCATCTTTTTATATTTCAACTTTTTTATTTTTCTTTTTTGTCTTCTTTTTTCTCTGTTTTTCTCATTCGTCTTTTTCTATTTTGTTCGTTTTTTCTTCTCCATCTTCTTTTCTTTTTCTCTTTCCTCTTCTTATTCTCTTTCTTCTTATTCTACTACTTCTTCTTTCCTTCTTTTTTCTTTTTCTCTTTCTTCTTCATCTTTCTCTTTTTGTTTTTGTTTTTCTTCCCTTTCTCTTTCTTCGTCTACTGCTTCCCCTCTTTCTTCTTTTTTTATAAGGTGGTCACCACTTATCAAGGCCCGGAAGTCAGTCAGGTATAAGAGTTATCGTATGTACAGTACGTTAGTGTTGAGATTTACTAAAGGGGGTGGTTCATCAGGAATTTGTTTATGTTGGACTTGACGACATCCAGGTTGTAGTCAGGTGGGAAACAGGCAGACGGAACAGAGTTCCATAGGCGTGCAGTTCTAAGAAAGAAGCTTTATTCATGGAATCTACGTTTTGATTTAGTCACAGATATAGAGTGGGGAAAATTTTTTACAGTGGGTTCGGCTAGACGGGTGTTTTTTGTGAAAGATTGGAGAGGAGGGACCAGAGATTAGAGTTCAGACGAACACCTGCCATGGAAATAACGATAAAACAAAGATAGACCAGCAGCGTCTCTTCTGTGGGAGAGAGGTTGAAAGGAAGAGAAAAGGGCATCCCCCACTAAACCACGAAGTCTATTTTGTACTCTGTCAAGGCAGGATAGGCTGTTTTTATATGATATGTCTGCAGTATTCCATCCTTGGACGTACTTGGCTTTTATATATTCATCAGTAGTGAGATATATTCTGGAGCGGTAGAAGGATCCCACGATTTTTCCAGCGACCTTGATCTACGTGTTCCATTTCAGGTCAGGAGTAAAAGTCAAGCCCAGAAGCTTGTCAAAACATGGGGCTTCTCCTAGATGAGTGGCATCCATTTCAGTTAGTGCCAGATTGGGATCAAAGCGTTGATGATGTAAAGATAGGACCTTGGTTTTCGATGCATTAAAAGTAACCAGCCACCTTTTCCCCCACTGAACCACGCGCTCGAGATCAGAGGAGAGAGAATCAGAGAGAACTTTGTCATTTACAGCCTTTGATGTGTTGCCGTAGATGGTCGTGTCATCAGCATAGATGTCAACGAATGATTTAAGTATGTGTTTAGGGAGATGATTGATGTAGATCAGGAAAAGAGTTGGGCCCAGAATGGACCCTTGAAGGACTCCAGCGTTAATACTACGGGCCACTGATTTTTGTCCATCGACAACTACTGAGAAAACATTTCCAGTTATACCGTAGCTGGAAATCTTGTGAAGTAGGCCTTTATGCCATACCTTGTCGAAGGACTTTAATATGTCAAGAGCAATTGCCCTAGAAATTAAGCCTTTGTCAAGAGATTCGCTAATCGTATGAGAAATAACCGTTGCATATTCTTTTTCTTCTTGTTTTGCCTTTTCTATTATTTCTCCTTCTTCTCAGCTTTCTTCTCCTTTGTCTTCATAGTTTTATTTTTTTTTCTTCTTCTTCTTCCTTTCCTGTCTTTACCTTTCTCCTCTTTCTCCTCCTTCTTCTTCTTCCTTTTCTTCTTCTTTTTTATATTGTTCTCTTGTTTTTATTATTCTTTCATATCTTGTTTTTTTCTTCTTCTTCCTTGTCTTCCACTTTTTTCCTTTCCTTCTTATTCTCTTTCTTCTCCATTTTCTTGTTCTCCTTTTCTTCTTCTTCTTCTTCTTCTTCTTCTTCTTCTTCTTCTTCTTCTTCTCCTCCTCCACCTTTTTAATCACCTTGTTGTTGTTCTTCTTCTTCTTCTTCCTCTTCTTCTTCTTCTTCTTCTTCTTCTTCTCCTCCTCCTCCTCCACCTTTTTCATAACCTTGTTGTTGTTGTTGTTGTTGTTCTTGTTGTTCTTCTTCCTCTTGTTCTCTTTCTCCTCTTTCTTCTTCTTCTTCTTCTTCTTCTTCTTTTCTTCTTCTTCTTTTTCTTTGACGTCTTCTTTTACTTCTCTTCTTTTTTTCTCCTTTTTCTTCTTCTTTTTTCTTTTCTTCTTCCTCTTTCTCAACTTCTTTTCCTCTCCTTCTTATTCTCTTTCCTCTCCTTTTTCTTCTTCTTCTTCTTCTTCTTCTTTTTCTCCTTCTCCGTCTTTTT
>NC_136524.1:4801363-4803863 GCF_053919585.1 Euprymna scolopes
TTGATGGGAAGAAATCAGAAGTTCAGAGTATTAATGCTGGAGTCTCTCATCCTGGGCCCAACTCTCTTCCTGATCTACATTAATGATCTTCCAAATCATATCTTTAGATCATTCGTAGACATTTATACTGATGACAATACCATCTCTGGCAGTACATCAAAGACCGTAAACTACCAAGTTCTTTCTGATTCTCCCTCCTCTGATCTTGAGTATGTGGTACAAATGGGAAAGAGTTGGCTGGTTACTTTTAATGCATCTAAATCGAAGCTTCTGTCTTTACATCATCCAAGTTCTGATCCTCATCTGACATACATTGAAATTTTGGGGAGGCTCCATGCTTTGACAAGCTCCTAGGCTTGACCTTTACTCCTGATATGAAATGGAACACGTGCATAAAATCTGTTGCCAAGGTCGCTGGAAAAATGGTAGGATCCTTCTATCGATCCAGTAAGTATCTCACTCCTGATGAAATTCTCTGCCTATATAAAAGCCAGGTACGTTAAAAAATGGAGTACTGTTTTCACATCTGGGCAGGAGCTGCCAAAAAGAAGTTACCCTGCCTTGACAGAATTCAAAACAGACATCGTAGCCTAGTGGGGGATGCCCTTTTTTACTTCCGTGCAACCTCTTTCGTAACCTCGTAGGGGATGTCCTTTTCTCTTCCTTGCAACCTCTTTCTCACGTTGCGAGCCTTTCTCTGCTTTATCGTTATTTTCATGGCAGGTGCTCGTCTGAGCTCCAATCTATGGTCCCCTCAAATCAAACTTTCACGAGAAAAACTCGTTTGGTTGAAAACACTATAAATAATTTCCCACACTCTTTATCATTGACCACTGTACACTTATTAACCCTTATCCTGGAGTGGCCTCTGAGCCTTGATAAGTGGTGACTCCTTTGTGATATATATATATATATATATATATATATATATATATATATATATATATATATATATATATATATATATATGAGCAAACAGTTAATAAAATATGGTAAAAAACACTTTGAAATGAGTTAAAAACATATTTTATCTGAAAAGGAAACACTAGATAAATGGATAATCCTTAATCCGCGGAGTTTCGAAGAAATACTCTCCTTCTCATCAGAGGGTAGGAATTAACAAAATGCAGGATCAGATTTTGGATGCAAAAGTATTTGATGAAACAAAAAGTAAGTCAAAGATCTTACTTGAAAACAAAATAAGTTAAGCAGAGGGAATATGGTAAAGAAAAGGGTGATTACACATGAATGGATAGTCTGGTGGAAGATAAAAAATCCAATGACGGTAAAATCCAAAAGTAAAACTTCAAGAAAGTTAAAAGAATTTTCATTTGTACAAGTATATATATATATATATATATATATATATATATATATATATATATATATATATATATATATATATATATATACATCAGGTGCGTTTGAAAGCCAAATTACAACGCAATATTACGAAAATAATTCAAATTAAATCAATGTAATTAAATGAAGTATTCATATATATATATATATATATATATATATATATATATATATATATATGCCGAGATAAGCGGAGAGCTCATACAACGCCTAAAATTCCCAAATGGTCACCCATCTTATATCAGATGCATGATCATTTGGGAATTCTAGGCGTTGTATGAGCTCTCCGCTTATCTCGGCATTTGTTTCTAGTCGTCCTGTACGCACTTCACTGGCCACTGGTATTAAACAATGTCAACTCAGGAGAGTTATGGTTGGAGATTGCGCACCTCCTGTCACAAACATTTCACGCGCCGGCACTCCTTCGTGGGTATCCATAGTCTGTCAAAGACTGAAGGAGCACATAAATTAATATTCGGTGACATAATTTTATGCGTAAATTTTCAGTATTTACTTCAACAGTGCTCAATATATAGTTAGAGCTAGGTCGTAAGTTATATTCCGTGTTTCATTCAAACCCGCGCACAGAGAGACCACTTGAGCTACCAGATCAGGCTGTCTGAAGATAGTGGCTTGCTGAGACGAAATAAACCTAAAATTTATGCTTTTTGTTTTTCTAATTCCTTTTGCAAAACTTAATTATGTTCTTCAGAAACAAAAACAAAAACAACAACCAACCTTTTCCTTCCTTCCCTATTTCCCCTTTATCGTTTTATCGCCCCTACTTACTGACTTGTTTCCTGACTTAAAATGTACCAAACATTAACACTGTAACCCTTTTTCTCTCTCCCATTACAAAACTCATTCATGTTCTGCAGGACAGGGAACAAAAAACGATAAAATCCACAACAAAACAACCCAACCAAACACTACAAACTAGCGATTGAAGATACAAAGAGCTTCGAAAAGAAACTCTTTCGACAAAATGACTTGATGCAATAATATTTCCAAAATAACTGGATTTAGGATTAAATAACCCGAAAAGGGTTGACGTGTCGTAAAACCAACCAAACAACCAAAACAATACAAAATAGCGATTGAAAATACATTTAAAAAAAAACTTATACAAAATAACTGG
>NC_136524.1:4813863-4858863 GCF_053919585.1 Euprymna scolopes
ACACACACACTCACACAGATTCACACACACATACATACGCACATAGGTACACACACGGCCGTGTACACACACACATACACCGATCTCAGCTCGTGCCGCAGAGACAGTGGTGTCTTCCGACTGTCGTGTTCCTACTTTCAATACCAAAGGATATTTTACGATGGATTTTAAGGTAAGTCTATGTTCCGAAAACATCTTCAATAATCTTCAACTACCTTAAAACAACACATAACTAAAAAACAAAAATATACAAAAACACACACACAAAAACACCAAACAACAATAACTTTAACCAAAAGCATTAAAACTTATATCACTATGTATCCACGTAATATTTTAACCGGTGGTTGGGGGCATGGGGCTAAACTAACTTTTCTTGCCTTTGGTAACATTTATTTTTCACCCCCCCCCCTCAACAATTTGTAAAGCACACGTCACTATTACAACACATACACTCTCCTGATTATTATGGTGGTTGCGGGGGTTAATTTATACTTTAGCGGCCTGTCCAGAACGGTAACTCTTCTTGCCTTTGGTAACATTTATTTTTCAACCCCTTTCAACGATTTTTAACACACACGTCACTATAACAACACATACACTCTCGTGATTATTATGGTGGTTGCGGGGGTTAATTCATACTTTAGCGGCCTGACCAGAACTGTAACTTTTCTTGCCTTTGGTAACATTTATTTGCCCCCCCCTCAGCTATTTGTAAAACACTCGTAACTATAACAACACATACTCTCTCGGGATTATTATCGTGGTCGCGGGAGGGGGGATTAATTTATAGTTTAGCGGCCTGACCAGAACGGTAACTGTTCTTGCCTTTGGTAACATTTATCCCCCCCTAGCTATTTGTAAAACACACATAACTATAACAACACATACACACTCGTGACTATTATGGTGATCGCACGAGCGGGGTTAATTTATACTTTAGCGGCCTGACCAGAACGATAACTGTTCTTGCCTTTGGTAACATTTATTTAGTAACGCCAACAGCGACTTGCAAAACTAACGTAACTAAATAAATTTTAAATAAAAAAACGCATGCAAAAAAATTAACTTTTACCAAACGCAATAATTCAGTTACAAATCGACATGTTTTTTTCGATTGGCTGTGTGTGTGTTGGGGCGGTCGGTACACACATAGTTTAACGGCCTGGCCAAATCAGTAACTTTTTTCTCGCTTTTGGTAACATTTATTTGGTAACCATCTCAGCTATATCCAAAACAGACGTAACTAAAACACACACACACACACACACACACACACACACACACACACACACACACACACACACACACACACACTCACACACACACACACACACACGCACGCACACACACACACATGATAAAAAACAAACAAAGAAACTAAATTATTAACCATTACCAAAGGCAATAATTTAGTTTTAAATCGACATATTTTTTTCTAATTGTGTGTGTGTGTGTGTGTGTGTGTGTGTGTGTGTGTGTGTGTGTGTGTGTGTGTGTGTGGTTGTAAATTTATTGACAAAAACACTAACCTTTCTGGCCTTTATTTTTTGACAACCACCTCAGCGATTTCAACAACGCACTAATTGGAAAATAATAATAAAAACAAAAACAAAAAACAAATAATAACTATTACTAAATGCAATAATTTAGTTTAGATTGATTGTCTGTGTAAGGGTAAATATATATTTTAACGGCCTAAAAATACAGTAACTTTTCTTGCCTTTGGTAACATTTATTTGAACATCACCTTAGCGATTTCCACTACGCACGTAACTAAAAAAAAATAACACATAAAAAAGACAATATAAACCAAATAATAACTTAATAGTTATTATTTGGTTTATATTGTCTTTTTTATGTGTTATTTTAAGGCAAACATTTACTTTAATCGATTGTATATATATAGGGGTTAATATATACTTTAACGACCTGAAAAAAAAACAGTAACTTTTCTTGCCTTTGGTAACATTTATTTGTCAACCACCTTAGCGATTTTCACTACGTACGTAACAAAAAGCAAAAAAAAAAAAAAAAGCAACAAAAAATCAAAAACAAACAAACAAATAACTATTACTAAATACAATAATTTAGTCTAGATTGATTGTCTGTGTAGGGGTAAATATATATTATAACGGCCTGAAAAAAAAATTCTTGCCTTAGGTAACATTTATTTGAAAACCACCTTAGCGATTTCCACTTCGCACTTAACTAAAAAAAAAAAGACATACGAAAAAACAAAAACAAAAAACAAGTAATAACTATTAACAAAGGCAAACATTTAGTTTAGATCGATTATGTCTATAGATGTAAATGTATACTTTAACGACCTAAAATATCAGTAAATTTTCTTGACTTATTTGTCAACCACCTAAATGATTTCTACTACGTTCATAACCCCCCCCCCCAAAAAAAAAACAAAAAAACAAATAATAACTATTATCAAATGCAATAATTTAGTTTCGATTGGTTGTCTGTGTAGCGGTAAATATATATTTTAACGGCCTTAAAAAAAAACAGTAAATTTTCTTGCCTTTGGTAATATTTATTTGAAAACCACTTCAGCGATTGCAGTAACACATAACTTTAAAAATAAAAAGAAACACATACAAATAATAATAATAATAATAATAATAATAATAATAATAATAATAATAATAATAATAATAATAATAAAAATAATAATAATAATAATAATAATAATAATAATAATAATAATAATAATAATAATAATAATAATAATAATAATAACCAAAGGCAATAATTTAGTTTATAATCGACATAATTTTTCCAGTCGATTGGGTGCCTGTCCGGGTAAATATACACGTTAACGGCCTAAAAAAGAACAGTACCTTTTCTTGCCTTTGGTAACGTTTATTTAACACCCACCTCAGCGATTTCATCAACACCTAACTAAAAAAAAAAAAAAAAGAAAGAAACACATACAAAAAAGATTATTACCAAAGGCAATAATGTAGTTTATAATCGACATAATTTTTCCAATTGATTGGGTGTCTGTACGGGTAAATATATACTTCAACGGCCTTAAAAAAGAACAGTAACTTTTCTTGCCTTTGGTAAGGTTTACTTAACAACCACCTCAGCAATTTCAACAACACCTAACTAAAAAAAAATCGCACACACACAAAAAATTATTATTACCAATTGCAATAATGTAGTTTATAATGGAAATAATTTTTCCAATTGATTGTGTGTGCAAAGGTAATTATATTCTTTAGCGGCTTGACAATAATAATAACATTTGTTGCCTTTGGAAACATTTATTTAATAACCACCTAAGCGATTTCAACAGCACGTAACTAAAAAAAAAAAAAAAAAAAATCACATAAAAAGCAGCAACAACAAAAATAATAAATAAGAACTATTACAAAAGGCAATAAATAAGTTTCTAATCGACAATCTTTCCAATGTGTGTGTATGGGCAAATATATACTTTAACGACTTGACAATAATAATAACTGTTGTTGCCTTTGGTAACATTTATTTCGCAACCACCTCATCAATTTCCAATACAGATGGAGCAAAACACACACACACACACACACACACACACACACACACACACGCACGCACACACACAAAACCAAATATTCTATATATTTGTATCGTCGGAATTTTAACATACGTACGTATATCACGTTTCCAGATTATAAATTATTGGATCGGGAGGTCCTATTTATTAAAAACAAGGATAGAAGGTGATAACGTACGACTAACATTAAATTAATATATAGGTAGGCTAAATTAATGTCCGTAGTAGGTATCAACTTCTATATTCCTTTTATTTCACATAGGGTCACTATTTATCAAGGCCTGGAGATCACTCAAGGATAAGGGCTAGTGAGTGTGCATGGGATAATATAAAAGTAATCGTTAGTAATGGAAATTTTGTTAATTGGATTACATAAGGGGAACGGTTCATCAAGAATTTATTTACGTTGGACTTGAAGACAACCATATTGTAGTCAGTTGGAAAGCAGAAAAATGAAACATAGTTCCACAGTTCTAAGAAAGAAGGTGTTTTTTTTTTTTACACTTTTTTCTTTTTTTTTTTTCCGGCGATTATCATCGCTTACAGATTTAAGTATGATATTAGCAAAAAAAAAAAAAAACAAAAAAAATTACTAAATTTTTAGAAGTGGGTTCACTTTCTCGTTATAACGTTCTACTTCATTGCTACCTAACTTACTTTCCATTTCTTTACCGATGTGCCACGTGATAAGAACGTTATAACGAGAAATTGAACCCCCTTCTTAAAAGTTATTAAATTTGTTATTTTTTCAATTTAACATGCTTACGTCTGTAATCTATGATAATCGTAAAAACAAAAAAAAAAGAAACCTTTTTTTAAAGTTAAAAACGCATTTTTCGAGGGTGGGCACTCTCGTACAGGTCCGCCCTTAAATGTCATTTTGACAACGTTTCGATCGGTGTAACCGCCGACCTTCTTCATGGATATATTGTCTAATATGGATGGTCACATTCAATAGGGCAAATACTAAACTTGTTTCCTTCAATAATTACAAGAAACCTTCTCGACCACCAATAGCAATGGCCAAAGATTCATTATCTGAAAGTACTTCTTTTAAATTCCTCGGCCTAACGTTCACGGGAAATATGAGTTGGAACAATTACATTGAGAGCATTGCCAGGACCGCTGTGAAGAAGGTAGGTTCTCTCTACCGTGCTAGAAAGCTACTAACGCCCGAAAGTATCCTGTACCTCTATAAGGCAACTATTCACCCATGTATGGAGTATTGTTGTCATATTTGGGCTGGTGCATCTGCTACTCGTCTCTCACTCTTAGACAAGATTCAAAAGAGATTCGCCAACCTGATAGGTCCTGAACTCTCATCTCACCTTCAGCCTCTGTCCTACTGACGAAATGTTGCATCACTTTGCCTGTTCTACAAGTATTTAAATGGTGAATGCTCTGACGAACTGCAAGCACTTGTGCCCCCACGACGTAAATACCCTCGACAAACCCGACAAGCAGCTAAATCCCACCCTTACACAGTGGAGATCCCTAGATGTAGGAGAGCTTTCTACTCCAGTAGTTTCTTCCCCAGAACAGCTAGACTTTAGAATTCCATTCCGGCTCCCTGCTCCCTCCTCCAAAATAAAAAATCGCAGAGCGACGCTTGGGGCCTCAAACGATTGTTATAGACCGTTCTTTTATGAATCTTTAGCTGGGAAAATTAGTTGACGGGGTTAAAAATGAATAAAAATTGAAAAAAATCGTTATACGTTTTTTACATTCATCTTTTTTTCTTTTAAAGGGGTCACCACTTATCAAGGCCCAGAGGTCACTCAAGGATAAGGGTTATTGAGTGTATAGTCAATAGGATAAATTCTTATTAATCGTTAGTAGTAGGAAGTAGTAGGTAAATTGGATTATTTAATGGGGAGGTTCGTCAAGAATTTGTTTACGTTGGACTTAAAGACAGCCAAATTGTAGTCAGATGGAAAGCAGACAAACGGAAGAGAGTTCCATAGCCCTGCACTTCTAAGAAAGAAACTTTGTTCATGGAATCTACATTTCGGTTTAGGCATAGATAAAGAGTGGAGAAAATTATTGACAGTGGTTTCAGATAGACAAGTGTTTTTCGTGAAAGATTGGCGAGGGGGGACCAGAGAATGGAGCTCACACGAGCACCTGCCATGGAAATAATAGTTTATTTCTAATTTTTAATTTTTTTATTTTTAATCAGTTCATATGCGTGTTACGTTTGTACAGTGGTTACGTCACCAGATTTGACTGCTACGGTTTCGGTTTCGATTCTACCTGATGGCACTCAAATATATTTGTACTTTTAATATCACGACTCTCTAATAATATATATGAAATCTGGACAAATTAAAATATCATATTTAAAAGTATTTTACGACCGGGCAAAGCCAGGCGCTCCTATTTCCTACTAGTAATAACTATTACCACGGGCAAAGCAACGTCATTTTTTCGATGGGTTGTGTGTGTGTGTGTGTGTGTGTGTGTGTGTGTGTGTGTGTGGGTGTGAGTGTGTGGAGGGGGCGAGTAAACACATTCTTTGACGGCCTGCATTTGGTAACATTTATATTCGAACTCCTCGCCGAATTCTAAAACACACACACACACACACACACACGCACACACACATAGTTAAAACACACATGCATACCCACAAAAAAAAAAGAAAATAGAAAGAAAACTATTACCAAACCCAATACATCACTACCTAGTCTTTTCTCTTTTTGCTCCCTGCAAACACTTTCCTACAGAAGAGACATTACAAACCTGTCTCTGCTTTATCATTATTTTCATGGCAAGTGCTCGTCTGAGCTACATTCTGTGGTCCCCCTGTCCTGACTTTAAAAAAAAAAGAAAAACACTCGTCTAACTGAAACAACTATCAATAATTTCTCCGACTCTTTATCTGTACCTAAACCTAAACGTAGATTCCATGAACAAAGTTTATTTCTTCTAACTGCACGCCTGTGGAACTCTGTTCCGTTTTCCTGCTTTCCAACTGACTACAATAAAGCTGTCTTCAAGTCCAACGTAAACAAATCTGGATGAGCCGTTCCCTTAAGTAATCCAATTTACCAAATTTCACTACGAACGAATACTACGATATATTGTCTAATTAACTACTGTATACTCATTAACCCTTATCCTCGAGTGGTCACCAAGCCTTGATAAGTGGTGACTGTTTTGCAAAAAGAGAAAGAAAAAATTAACGGAGTTTTCGGTCGTTGTGGGAGGGGAGCATACTTTAACGGGTTAACCAATACAGTAACATTTTTTGCCTTTGGTAACCCTTAGCTCTCCCCACCAAGTCCCCCCCCCAAAAAAAAAACAATTAACTATAAACACAAATGGAATAACTGACTCCAAAGGCAATAAATACTATATCCCTATCAATCGACGTATTTTTTATGATTGTGGAGGGTTATTGCATATTTACCCGGTCTGACCATAACAATAAACTTATGTTGCCTTCGGTAACATTTATTTGTTAACATCTAAGATATCCCTACTGATTTCCAAAAAAATGTAGCCTAAAACACAAAGAAACAAAAAACAAAAACTATTACCAAATGCAATAATCCTCAATATATCTTAACTTTACAGGCGGCCGTGAGAGAGTTCTTCTATACTTTAACGATCTGATTATTGAAGAAAACTTGCATTGCCTTTGGTAACATTTATTTGCCAACCCCAAGATGCCATATAAAAATTTCCAAGACAAATGATGCTTTAAAAACACACACACACACACACACACACACACACACACACACACACACACACAATAACTATTACCAAACGCAATAATCCACAATACATCTTAACTTTACAGGTGGTCATGATTGAGCTTTTCTATACTTTAACGCCCTGATTATTAAAGAAAACTTGTATTGCCTTTGGTAATAATTTTTTGTAAACCCCAAGATGCGATTGACGATTACCAAAGGAAACGTAGCTTAAAAAAAAAAACAAACACAAAAAACTATAACTATTATCAAACGCAAAAATCCACAATCTATCTAAATTTTTCAGGTGGTAGAGAGAGAGAGAGAGAGAGAGAGAGAAACAGACAGACAGACAGACAGACAGAGAGAGAGAGAGAGAGAGAGAGAGATTCTCTATTTTAACGGCAAGATTATTAAAGAAAACTTGTATTGCCTTTGGTAACAATTTTTTGTAAACCCCAATATACCATTAACGATTTTTAAAAAAGATGTAACGTAAAAAAAACAAACACACAAACTATAACTATTACGAAACGCAATGATCCACAGTCTATCTAAACTTTTCAGGTGGTCGAAAGAGAGATATTCTATATTTTAATAGCCTGT
Source organism: Euprymna scolopes (assembly GCF_053919585.1). Lineage (NCBI taxonomy): Eukaryota > Metazoa > Mollusca > Cephalopoda > Sepiida > Sepiolidae > Euprymna > Euprymna scolopes. The sequence continues at coordinate 4,821,724 of NC_136524.1, forward strand.
TCGTTAAAGAAAATTTGTATTGTCTTTGGTAACAATTTTTTGTAAACCCCTCGTTACCATTAACGATTTCCAAAAAAAGGCGTAGCTTAAAAAAAAAAAAAAAACAGACAAAAAAAAACAAAAAAAAAACTATTAACTATTACAAAACGCAATAATCCACAGTCCATCTTAATTTTTCAGGTGGTCGTGAGAGAGGTTTTCTATACTTTAACGGCCTAATTGTTAAAGAAAACTTTTATTGCCTTTGGTAACAATTTTTTGTAAACCCCAATATACCATCAACGATTTTCAAAAAAGATGTAACGTAAAAAAAACAAAAAAAAACACACGAAAACTATAACTATTACCAAGAGAGAGAGAGAGAGAGAGAGAGAGAGAGAGAGAGAGAGAGAGAGAGAGAGAGAGAGAGAGATTCTCTATTTTAACGGCATCTTCATTAAGGAAAATTGTATTGCCTTTGGTAACAATTTTTTGTAAACCCCAAGATACCATTAACGATTTACAAAGGAAACGTTTCTTAAAAAAACAACAAAAAAACAAAAATTATCACTATTACCAAACGCAATAATCCACAATCAATCTAAACTTTTCAGGTTGTCTAGAGAGAGAGAGAGAGAGAGAGAGAGAGAGAGAGAGAGAGAGAGAGAGAGAGAGAGAGAGAGAGAGAGAGAGAGATTCTATATTTTAACAGCCTGTTCGTTAAAGAAAACTTGTATTGCCTTTGGTAACAATTATTTCTAAACCCCAAGATACCATTAACGATTCCCAAAAAAGGTATAGCTTAAAAAAAAAAAACAGACACACAAAAAAATATTAACTATTACCAAACGCAATAATTCACAATCCATCTTAATTTTTCAGGTTGTCGTGAGAGAGGTTTTCTATACTTTAATTTTAAAGAAATTTGTATTGCCTTTGGTAACAATTATTTGTAAATCTCAAGATATCCTAACCGAGTTCCAAAAACACGCAGCTTAAACAACAAAGAAACAAAAACAAAAACTATTACCAAACGCCATAATCCACAATCTCTTTAAATTTCTCAGGTAGTCGTGGGAGTGTCATTCTATACTTCAACGACCTGATCTTTATAGAAAAGGTTATTGCCTTTGGTAACATTTATTTGCTAACCCCAAGATATCTTTACCGATTTCGAAAGAAAAGTCGAGCAAACAAGCGACAATAAAAACTATTACCAAATGCTATAATCCACAATCTATGTTAACGTTGCAGGTGGTTGTGGGAGAGTTATCCTTTATTTTAACGTCCTTACAGAAAACTAATATTGATTATTAATTATTATTATTTTTTTAATTTTTTTTTTTTTTATTAGATTTCCACGCCAAACAAGGCACATTGCCACTTTGATGTAGGGGGCTACTATCAGGGACATAAGCTACATGGAAACTATGTGGGAGTTGGGCAGCAATATGTCGGTTAACGTTACACTTGAACTTCTGCATGTCAGTACAGTTGGGGAAGCAGGGACCCGGAAGGGAATTCCAAAGTCTAGCGGTTCTGGGGGAAGAAACTACTGGAGTAGAAAACTTTCTTACATCTAAGGATCTCAACTGTGAAGGGATGGGATTTTGCTGCTTGTCGGGTTTTTCGGGTGCATTTACGTCGAGGGGGCACAAGTGCTTGCAGTTCATCAGAGCATTCACCATTAAAATACTTGTAGAACAGGCAGAGGGATGCTACATTACGTCGATGGTACAGAGGCTGAAGCTTAGATGACAGTTCAGGGCCTATCAGATTGGCGACTCTCTTTTGAACCTTGTCTAGGAGTGAGAGACTAGTAGCAGATGCACCAGGCCAAATATGACAGCAATACTCCATACATGGGCGAATGGTGGCCTTATAGAGAGACAGGATACTTTCGGGCGTTAGTAGCTTTCTAGCAAGGTAGAGAGAACCTACCTTTTCCGCAGCGTTCCTAGCAATTCTCTCATTTTAAATGTTCCAACTCATGTTTCCTGTGAACGTTAGGTCGAGGAATTTAAAAGAAGTACTTTCAGATAAAGCGCCTTTGGCCATTGCTATTGGCGGTAGAGAAGGTTTCTTGTAATTATTGAAGGAAACAAGCTTACAGCTAGATATCCTCAGCGATTTAAAAAAAAAAAAAAAGAAAAGAAAAAAACACGTAACTATAAATGTATATATATGTATATATACATGCATATATATATATATATATATATATATATATATATATATATATATATATATATATACGTATGTTTATAGATCTATATGTATATATATGTATATATGTACATATATGTTCCTATTTACAATGCCTCCCCACGGGACAGAGTCAGAAACCAGAGTCGTTTTTTTACGTGAAGAAAACGTACAAAAATAAAATAAAAAATTGTCTCAGCCGTGAAGGACTGCTCCTCCACCGAAAGAGGACAAGAAATGGAGGTGCAGCATTTGAAGAACAGATACTATACTTTGATCTTGGCCAAAAGTTTATTTATTTGCTTCCCCATCGAGCAAATGAGGCACAAGGCTGATTTTTAATGTGATGAGTGAAGGGGAAATGGAGACCAACTCTCCGGGGAGTAGGGGAGCTGGTAGTGACAATTGGTATGAAGGGTTGCCCCTACATTGACCCAGGTTTATATTTTGGATTACCCCACATATGGTCTTTACTTGCAGTATCTACGATCAGATACTACACTTTGATCTTGGCCAAAAGGCCAAGTAATATATGTATATATGTGTATATATGCATGTATATCTGTAGGTATATATGTTTATATACATATGTATATATATATATATATATATGCATATATATATGTGTATATTTATATGTATATATCTATATATATATATGTGTGTATATATATATGTTTATATATATATATATATACTGAGCTTCATATATTAAAGGCTAGTATACATATATATATATATATATATATATATATATATATATATATATATATATATATATATATATATATATATATAAAGAAATATAATTTAAATGCTAATCTGTTTATTATAAAAACATTATTGGTTTCATATTTGGGTATATGTTTTAGTGGAACCCTAATTCCAGGAGACACCCTAATAGCAACAGAATAAATATTACCTCACAATTTGTCGACGTAATTTTTTAGAGTTTGTGGGCCTGACCATTGTAATATAATTATCTTGCGCCTAGTAAAATTTTTTATCTTAACACCTAGTGATATAAAAAGTCGCCTAACTATAAAACCGAATCACAAAAAACAATAACGTATACCACAGGTAATAACTAATATATCTCTCGAGGTATATTTTTGGTTGTTGTCGAGAAGTAACATTTATTTGCAAACACTAAGCTATCCTTTGCGATTTCTCCCCAAAAAGAAAAAAAGAAAAAAAACAAAGCGTAACTATGAACACAAGGCACAGATAAAAACTTATACCTAAGGGAATAAAAAATATATCATTAGCTGTCGTAAGTTGTTGATGTTTGTTGAAGGGTTTTCCATTCTTTAACGGTTTGACGATTACAGTAAACTTATCTTTCGTTTGGTAACATTTATTTGCAAAACACTCAGCTATTCTTAGCAATTTCTAAGAAACACGTAGTTAAAAAAAAAAAAAAAAAACTTATACCAAACGGATAGAATAATATCTGTAGGTGTTTACATAATGTTTTGTGTGGTTGTGGAGGATAGGCCCTTATTTTAGCAGCCTGAAAATTACAGTAAACTTTTCTTGTCTTTGATAACATTTCTTAAGTTCGTTTTCTAATACACATTGATGAAAATATTTCGTCAAACACACACACACACACGCGCAAACATACACACACAAACACACACATATGTACATATATACTTATATATATGTATGTGTATATATATATGTGTATATATATATGTGTCTATATATATGTATATATATGTGTATATATATGTGTGTGTATATAAATATGTATGTATATATATATATATATATATATATATATATATATATATATATATCTACTAGCAAAAGTATCCGTCGTTGACTTGATTCAAAAACAGCCTACAGAAAATGGACTCTGATTTATGAAATTATGATAGGTTATGAAAAGGAAGGGTTCTAAATTTGGGTTGAATTTGAGGGTATCAAAACCAAAGCAAAATATGATGAAAGTAAAAATAAAATAGATAAACCCCATAATTTATTATACCATACCTGTTCACACTGAAACACTTACCTGTGGATCTATATTAAAAAAACCTTGTTAAACTTTATGACATATTTCAATTCTATGGAGGTCAGGCGCGAACGAACACCCCATAATTTTATTATACCATATTTCTTAAAACTGAAACATAATTATCAAAGTGTACTTACGCAGATAGATATGAAAAGTCTTTATTAAAGTTTGTGCCTATTTCCATTCTATGGAGGCCAGGCGCGAACGTAGACCCCACAATTTTATTATACCATCCCTATTTAAGTTAAAACATACTTATCAAAGTATTCTTATGTACATCTATATCAAAACACTTGTAAACGTTTTTTTTTTATTTTTTAAATTTTTTATTTCCATACTTGGGGGACCAGGCGCGAACGCAGACCCCATTTTTCATGAACCACCGTTCTTCCAGATCAAACATACCCATTCCTGTGTCTCGATACATCTTTTATCATTATATGTAATCAGTTTTTTTTTTAAATAGTCAACCATATAGGAGCCTATTCGTGACCAGACACACACACACATACACACACACACACATTCAGTTTTATATATATATATATATATATATATATATATATATATATATATATATATATATATATATTGAGTTTCATAAGTTAAGGACTACCATATAAAAAAGTGAAACGTAAATAAAAAAAAACATAGTCTGTTTATTATAGAAACATTATTGCTTACAAATGTGCATACACGTTTCAGTGAAACCCTAATTCCAGGAGACCACATGATACCAAAACAATAAATATTACATCACAATTTGTCGACGTAATATTTTTTAATTTTTACGGCTTCACCATTGCAAGAAACGTATCCTGCCATTGGAAACAGTAATTTTCTAACACCTGGTGATTTAAAAAATACCCCCCCGTAACTATAAAAACAAACAATAACAAAAAGTAACTTATACCATTTAGTAAATAATATATCTCCGACGTAATTTTTCTGGTGGTTGTCCAGGAGTATTCGATTTTTTAAAGGTTTAACGATTACATTAAACTTATATCGCCTTTGGTAACATTTATTTGCAAACATCCAGCTAGTGCTAACGATCCCCCCCCTAAGCACGTAACTATGAAAACAACCAACAAAACAACTTATACCAAAGGGAATAAAAGATATACCATTATTAGCTTTCGTCGTAATTTTTTTGGTGTCTGATGAAGGGGTTTCCATTCTTTAACGGTTTGACGATTGCAGTAAACTTATGTTGTCTTTGGTAATATTTATTTGGAAACACTTAGCTAATCTCAGTGATTACTAAGATAAACGTAGCTAAAATCGAAAAATAAGAGCAAAAAACACAAAACCATAACTTATACAAAAGGGATAAATAATATATGTAGCTTTTGACGTAATTTTTAGGCGATTGTGGAGGTCAGACGCTTACTTAAACTGGTTGAAAAATAGAGTAAACATATATTGCCTTTGGTAACATTTATTCAGTTGGTTTTTAATACGCATTGAAAAAAAAAACGTGTTCCAATACGCACACACACACACACACATACATACATACATACATATATATATGTATATATATATATATATATATATATATATATATATATATATATATATATATATATATATATATATATATATTGAGCTTTATAAATTAAAGATTTGGATAAAAAAAAAACGAAATGTAATTGAGAAAAAAAAACATAGTCTGTTTATTATAAAAACATTATTGCTTACATATGTGCACACATGTTTCAGTGGAACCCTAATTCCAGGAGACCACCTAGTACCAAAACAACAAATATTACATCACAATTTGTCGACGTAATTTTTAAAAAAAATTACGGCTTCACCATTACAACACGCGTATCTTGCTTTTGGTAAGAGTAATTTCTAACACGTGGTGATTTAAAAAATACCCCTCCGTAACTATAAAAACAAACAACAACAAATAATAACTTGTACCAAAGACAATACATAATATATCGCTCGACATAATATTTTTTAGTGATTGTCCAGGAGTATTCCATTTTTTAACGGTTTGACGATTACAGTGAACTTATATTGCCTTTGGTAACATTTATTTTCAAACACTCAGCTATCCTTAGCGATTCATAAGAAACACGTAGTTAAAAAAAAATATACTAAAGGGATAAATAATATATATAGATGTTTACGTAATTTTTTGTGTGGTTGTGGAGGAAATGCCCTTATTTTAGCGGTCTGAAAATGACAGTAAACTTTTCTTGCTTTTGGTAACATTTCTTAAGATCGTTTCCAAATACACATTGATGAAATAATGTCATCAAAAATACACACACACACACACTCACACACACACACACACTCACACACACATATATATATATATGTACATATATATATATGTATATATATGTGTATATATATATGTGTGTATGTATGTGTGTATATATATGTAAGTGTATATATATACATATATATATATACATACCCCCCCATATATATATATATATATATATATATATATATATATATATATATATGTGTGTATATATATATATATATATATATATATATATTGAGCTCCATAAATTAAGGATTACTATATAAAAAAGAGAAATGCAAATAAACAAAAAAACATTATTGGTTACATATGTGCTCACATGTTTTAGTGAAATCCTAATTCCAAGAGGGCACCTGATACCAAAGCAATAAATATTACATCACAATTTGTCGACGTAATTTTTTTTAGTTTCTACAGCTTGACCATTGCAATAAACGTTTCTTGCCTTTGGTAACAGTTATTTTCTAATACATAATGATTAAGAAAATAAACAAACAAAAAAAACAGGTAACTATAAAAATAACAACAAAAGATAACTTGTACCAAAGGCAATGAATTATCATTAGCTCTCGATGTAAGTTTTTGGTGGTTGTCGAGGAGTATTCCATTCTTCTACGGTTTGACGATTACAATAAACTGATCTTGCCTTTGGTAGCATTTATTTGCAAAAACTCAGCTATCTTAGTGATTTAAACAAACAAACAAACAAAAAAAACGCGTAACTAAAAAAAACGTACCACAACAAAAAACAATTGACACGAAAGGGAAGAAAAAATATTTCATTAGCTGTTAATATATATTTTGTTAATGTTTGTTAAGGGTCATTTCGTTCTTCTATGGTTTAATGATTACAATAAATTTATCTTGCCTTTGGTAAAATTTATTTGTAAACACTTAGCTAGTCTCGGCGATTTCCAAGAAACACGTCGCTATAAAAAAAAGAAAAAAAAGAAAGAAACGATAACGTATACCAAAAGCAATAAATAATATTAATACCTGTTGACGTAATTTGTTTAGTGGCTATGGAAGGGTTTTCCATATTAGAACAGTTTGACGATTACAATGAATTCATCTTGCCTTTGGCAACATTATACGCTATTCTCAGCGTATTAAAAAAATACGTAGGTTAAAAAATAGACAAATAAAAAACGGTAACTTATACCAAAGGGAATAAACAATATCAGTAGCTCTCGATGTAATTTCTTTGGTGGTTGTGGAAGTGGTATTCCATTTTTTAACTGTTTGACGATTACAATAAATATATTTTGTCTTTGGTAACATTTATTTACAAACACTGAACTCGCCTCAGCGATAAAAAAAATACAATAAAAACACGTAACTATAAAAACAAGCAACAAAACATAAAAATAACATATACCAAAGGCAATAAATCATAAATCTTTAGCTAGCGATGTAATTTGTTTAGGTGGTTATGGAGGGGTATTCTAGTCGTTACCGGCTTCATCATTACAATAAAGTTATATTGCCTTTGGTAACATTCTCTCAAACATCTAACTATCCTCTGCAATTAAAAAAAACAAAACACATAACTATAAAAACAAAAACAAGACAAAGAATAACTTATACCAAACACATTAAATCATACAAAAGTAGCTATCGACTTTATTTTTGGGGTTGTTCTAGAGGGGTATTCCATTTTTTAAGGGTTTAAACGTATCTTGCCTTTGGTATCAGTTATTTGGTAACACTTAGCTATCCTCAGCGATAAAAAAGAACACGTAACTATAAAAACAAACAACAACAAAAAATAACTTATACCAAAGGCAATGATATATCAGTAGCTACTGACTTAATTTTTTTGTTTTTTCTAGAGGTGTATTCCATTTGTTAACGGTTTAGCCATTATATTAAACATATCTTGCCTTTGGTAACATTTATTCGCTAACACCTAGCTATCCTCAGCGATAAAAATAAACACGTAACTATAAAAACAAACAACAACAAAAAATAACTTATACCAAAGGCAATAAATAATAATTCATTAGCTATCGATGTAATTTGTTTAAGTGGTTTTGGAGGGGTATTCTAGTCTTTAACTGCTTCATCAACTGACAATAAAGTTATATTGCCTTTGGTAACATTTCATCTATCACCTAGTTATCCTCAGCGATTAAAAAAAAAAAGAAAAACGCGTAACTATAAAAACTAACAGCAGCACAAAAAATAACTTATACCAAAGGCAATAAATAATACGTAAGTTTCTATCGACGAAACAATTTTTTTGTGGTGGTGGTGGTATGGTATTCTATACTTTAACGGCTTAGTCATTAAAATAAACGTATTTTGCCTTTGGTAAAAGTTATTTGCTAACACCTAGCTATCATCAGTGATTTAAAAAAACAAACAGAAAAAAAAGAACACGTAACTATAAAAACAGACGCCACAAAAAATAACTTATACCAAAAGCAATAAATAATAAACCATTAGCTGTCGACGTAATTTTTTATAGAAGGGTATTCTATTCTGTTCTTTGAAGGCTTCATCATAACAATAAAGTTATATTGCCTTTCGCATCATTTTGTCAAACACCTCAGCAATAAAAAAAAAAAAACGTAAACAAACAACAACACAAAAAATAACTTATACCAAAGGCAATAAATAATAAATCAGTTGCTATCGATGAAAAAAAAATTATGGTGGTTGTGGAGAGGTATTCAATTCTGTAACAGTTTGACCATTGCAATAAACATATTGCCTTTGGTTAAATTTTTTTTCTAACATTCGGCTGTCCTCGGCGATTAAAAAAAAAACAATACAAATAAAAGCACGCAACTATTAAAACAAACACTATCAAAAAATAACTTAAATGCAATAAATAATACATCAGTAGCTATCTATTTAATTTTTTAGGTTGTTCTAGAAGAGTATTCCATTTTTTAACGGTTTGACCATTATAATAAACGTATCTTGCCTTTGGTAACTGTTATTTGCTAACATCTAGCTATCCTCAGCGATTGAAAAAAAGAAGACATTTAACTATAAAACTAACAAAAACAAAAAATAATTTATACCAAAGGCAATAAATAATACGTAAGTTTCTATAGACGAAAAAATAATTTTTTGTGGTGGTTGTGAAGGGGTGTTCCATTCTTTAACAGCTTAAACAATTACAAGAAACGTATCTTTCCTTTGGTAACATTTATTTGCTAACACCTAGCTATCCTCAGCGACAAAAAAAAAACAAAAAAAAAAACACGTAGCTATAAAAGCGAACAACAAAAAAATAACTTATACCAAAGGTAATAAATAATAAATTATTAGCTATCGACGTAATTTTTGGTGAAGAGGTATTCTATTCTTTAACGGCTTCATCATAACAATAAAGTTATATTGCTTTGGTAACATTTTCTTCAAACACCACCCTATCCTCAACAATTAAAAAAAAACACGTAACTATAAAAACAAACAGCAACACAAAAAATAACTTTTACCAAAGGCAATAAATTATAAATCAGTAGCTATCGATGAAAAAAACAACTTTTTTATGGTGGTTGTGGAGGGCTATTCAATTCTGTAACAGTTTGACCATTACAATAAACATATTTCCTTTGGTGAAATTTTTTTCTAACATTCAGCTGTCCCCGGCGATTGAAAAAAAGTAAAAAAAAAAAAAAAAACCAACAACACAACAAAACACATAACTGTAAAAACAAACCCTAACAAAAAATAACACATACCAAATGCAATAAATAATACATCAGTAGCTATCGACTTTATTTTTGGGGTTGTTCTAGAGGAGTATCCCATTTTTTTACGTTTTGACGATTATAATAAACGTATCTTGCCTTTGGTAACTGTTTTTTGCTAACACTTAGCTATCCTCAGAAAGAAAAAAAACATTTAACTATAAAACTGACAACAACAAAAAATAATTTATACCAAAGGCAATAAATAATAAATTATTAGCTATCGACGTAATTTGTTTAAGTGGTTGTGGAGGGGTATTATAGTCTTTCACGGCTTCATCATCACAATAAAGTTATATTGCCTTTGGTAACATATTTTACTAACACCTAGCTATCATCAGCGATTAAAAAAAAAACGTAATATAAAAAGTTACAGCAACACAAAAAAATAACTTATACCAAAGACAATAAATAATACGTAAGTTTCTATATATATATAAAAAAAAATTGGTGGTGAGGTGGAGGTGTATTTTATTCTTTAACAGCTTAATCATTACAATAAACGTATCTTGCCTTTGGTAACATTCATTTGCTAACACCTAGCTATCCTCAGCGATAAAATAAAAAAACAGGGGACTATGAACGCAAACAATAAACAAAAATAACTTATGCCAAAAGCAATAAATAATATATCATTAGCTATCGACGAAAAAAAAAAAGTTTTTGGTGGTTTTGGATGCATATTCCATTTTTTAACGGCTTACACAATTACAATGAACTTATTTTACTTTTGGTAACATTTATTTGCAAACAATTAGCTATTCTCAGCGATTTCCAAAAAAACAAAAAAAAAAAACAAAAAAAAAAACACGTAGGTAAAAAAAAACAACAACAAAAGAAACCGGTAACTTATACCAAAGGCAATAAATCACTCTCGACTTAATTTTTTTTTGTGGGTGGGGAGGGGTATTCTATACTTTTACGGCTACACCATTACAATGTACTTCTCTTGCGTTTGGTAACATTTATTTGCAAACACTTAGCTATTTTCAGCAGTTTCCAAAGAACATGTAGGAAAAAAAATAATCCCCCAAACAAAACGGTAACTTATACCAAAGGCAATAAATAATATCAGTAGCTCTCAAATTATAATTTTTTTGGTGGTTGTAGAGAAGTATTCAATTCTTTAAGGACTTGACAATTACAATAAATTTATTTTGCTTTTCGTAATATTTTTTGGCAAAAATTAGCTATTTTCAGCGATTTCCAAAGAACACGCAGTCAAAAATAAATAAATAAATAAATAAACACAAAAACAAACTGTAATTTATACCAGAGGGTATAACAAGATAAATAAAAAGAACTATCAACCACAAAAACGGTATCTTATATCAAATGCAAAAATTAATATTAATAGTTCCCGATGTAAATTTTTTTGCTGGTTGTAGGGAGGTATTCCATTCTTTAACGGCGTGAGACTTACAAAAAACTTATTTTGTTTTTCGTAACATGCTTTTGCAAACGATTCGATATTCTCAGCGATTTCCATAAAAACACGTAGGTAAAAAAAACAAACCAAAAAACAAAAACAATACAGTAACTTATACCAAAGACAATAAATAATATTAGTAGCTCTCTACACGTACTTTTTTGGTGATTATGGAGGGGTATTCCATTCTTTAACGCTTTCACCGTTACAATAAACTCACGTTGCCTTTGGTAACATTGTTTTTTTGCAAACACTTAGCTAGTCTCGTCGATTTATATATATATATATATATATATATATATATATATATATATATATATATATATATATATATATATTTAGCTTCATAACTTAAAGATTAGTATATAAAGAACGTGAAATATAATTGAAAAATGATATTTTCACACACACACACACACACACACACACACACACACACACACACACACACACACACATATATATATATATATATATATATATATATATATATATATATATATATATATATATAATTCAAACACCGTAGTGTTTAAGTATATGGTTAAGTGACAGTTTTAGTTATTTAGAACTGCTTTAAAGCTTCACGGCTCACTAATTTTCCAACCAAATTTCAAACAATTATTACAGTTTATAGATCCCCTGCTCAACTATATTATGCAAAAAGAAAACAAAAAAAAAACATTTCAATTTTCGTTCAGTAAAACAAAAGTTATGGTAAATTTTCTAGTGTTCAAAATAATAAAAATATGTAAGAAGGTGAGCGACGCTTTTTATGAGTGGTTTTAATAGCAACCACGTCACTTCAGCGAATGCTGTTGCTACTAATTCACTGTTGTCGCAGAAAGAGAAGTAAAAAGTGAAACAGCGAGAATGAAAGCATTGAGGTGATTTTATTGAAAGCAGACGAGTGTCGTACATTGTTATTACCTATGTGTTTATAGGGGCAAAATAATTAAAACTGAAATAAAATAAAGAAGAAGTAAATTCATTAAAAGCATGAAAAAACATGGATTGCAATAGAAAAATGCGAGCATGAAAAGTAATATGGTTAAGCTTAAACATGGAAAAGTAAAGGACTAGTTGTTAGAAGTGGAAAAAGAAAAAGACAAGATATTCTAGTAAAAATTATAATAAATTTATAATTTTAAATATTGCAGCATTAAGAATTGATTATATAATATTATTACAATAGAAAAATGTGAGAATGAAAAGTAATATGGTTAAGCTTAAACATGGAAAAGTAAAGGACTAATTGTTAGAACTGGAAAAGAAAACGACAAGATATTCTAGTAAAAAATATAATAAATTCATAACTTAAAATATTACAGCATTAAGAATTGATTATATAATGTTACTACAATAAAAAAATGCGAGCATGAAAAGTAATATGGAAAAGCTTAAACATGGAAAAGTAAAGGACTAATTGTTAAAAGTGGAAAAGAAAAGGACAAGATATTCTAGTAAAAATATAATAAATTTATAATGTAAAATATTGCAGCATTAAGAATTGATTATATAATATTATTACATTAGAAAATGCGAGCATGAAAAGTAATATGGTTAAGCCTAAACATGGAAAAGTAAAGGACTAGTTGTTAAAACTGGAAAACAAAAGGACAAGATATTCTAGTAAAAATATAATAAATTTATAATTTAAAATATTGCAGCATTAAGAATTGATTATATAATATTATAAATTGAATTTTAAAAATTCTTTGGTAACATTTATTTTTTATATTTAAATGTTTTTACCAGCTATTTGTACCTCTTCGGATTGTAAAAGAAACCTCTTTTTTTGCTAACATCTTGCTAATCTCAGTGATTAACAATAAAATCGATAAGAGCAAACAAACAAACAAGTAATAACTTATACCAAACGCAATAATTCTTGCATAGTTATCTATTCTAACTTAACGCTCGACCCTGTTTATTTTTCTTCCTGAATAAACTTTTTAAAGTGTGTAAACTCACCGAAAACTTGTTCCAGATAATTAGAAGAGTAATTTACCTTGCCTTTGGTAATATTTAATTTTTATATATTTAAATATTTTTACCACTTTTTCGTACCTCTATCGATTGTAAAAGAAACCTCTTTTTTATGCTAACATCTTGCTATCCTCGGCGATTTTTAAAGGATACGTAACTAAAAAAATAATAATAAAAATAATAATAATAATAACTTATACCAAACGCAATAATTCTACATATTTATCTATTCTTACGTAACGTTCGACCCTATTTGTTTTTAGACCTGAAAATAAATTTTAAATGAGTAAAAACACCAAAACCTTTTCCAGATAGGTAGAAGTGTAAGTTATCTTTCCTTTGGTAACATTTATTTTTCATATATTTAAATATTTTTGCCACTTTTTCGTACCTCTGTGGATTATAAAAGAAACCTCTTTTTTTAAGCTAACATCTTGCTATCTTCAGCGATTTTTAAAGGATACGTAACTAAATAAATAAAAACAAACAAACAAAATAATAACTTATACCAAACGCAATAATTCTTACATAGTTATCTATTCTCACGTAACGCTCGACCCAACGTTCTAAAATAAATGAAATCACTTAAAACTTTTCCAGATAGGTAGAAGTGTAATATACCTTGCCTTTGGTAACATTTATTCGTTATATATTTGAATTTTTTGGCAAATTAAAACACTAAGCACTATTTGCGTTTGAAACGTAACAAACGCTTTAAAATAAGTTAAAACAATTAAAAAAACTTATATATATGGAGAAAAATAATTATATTTGTTTTATAATTTTTTTTATTATTTGATTTTTTTTGCCACATTCTTGTTCAAAACATACCCTACCTAACTAAAAAAAAAAAAAAAAAAAAAAAAGAAACAATATCTATTACAAAACGCAATAAATCAGTATCTATTGAGGTATGTTTTGGTTGGTGGTGGGGCGGTAAAACTATACTTTAGCCGCCTGAATATATGAATGCTTACCTTGAATTTTGATATAAATAAACGCTTTAAAATAAGTGCAAACGCCAAAAGCATCTTATTTTTGTTTTTAGTAGCATTTATTTTTAATATATTTGGTTTTTAATGTTTTTTTTGGGGGGGGGGCGGGTCCGTTGTCTATTGTAAAGCATGCCCACAAATTCTATCTATCTATCTATCTATCTATCTATCTATCTATCTATCTATCTATCTAGATTGATAGATAGATACATAGATAGATGTGCTCGTCAGAGAAGGAAAATGTCATACTCTGAAAATCACGTACATATTTTAAGCAGTTTATATACATACTAGTAAAAGTATCCGTCGTTGACTGAGTTCAAAAACAGCTTTCATCATGGAATCTATGTTTAGGTTTAGGCACAGATAAAGAGTGGTAGGAATTATTGATAGTGTTTTCAGCTAGACGAGTGTTTCTTGTGAAAGTTTGGCGAGGAGGGACCATAGATTGAAGCTGAGCAAAGCACTTGCCATGAAAATAACGATAAAGCAAACTCGCAACATTCTTTTGTGAGAAAGGGGTTGCAGAGAAGAGAAAAGGGCATCCCTTACGAAGCCACGAAGTCTATTTTGAACTCTATCAAGGAATGATCAGTCCTTTCTAGCAGTTCCTGCCAAGATGTGGTAACAGTACTCCATCCTTGGACGTACCTGGCTCTTATATAGATATAATTGAAACATGCTGCTGTTTGAATAAATGGTGAAGTGGCAGTTATAATCGTTTAGAACTGCTTTAAAGCTTCACCGCTCACTTATTTTTTGACCAAATTTCAAACAATTATTACAGTTTATAGATCACATTCTCAGCTATATTGTGAAAAAAAAAATCAATTTTCGTATTGAAAAACAAAAGTTATGATGAATTTAGTGGTTTTCAAAATCGTTAAAAAAATTAAGGAGGTGAGCGACGTTTTTATGACTGGTTTCCCTAGCAACCACGTCGTTGTAGCGACTACTCTTGCTATAAATACACCGCTCTCACGAAAAGAGGAGTACCAAGTGAAACAGAGAGAATGAAAGAATGAGAGGGAGATAACTGGGGGGATTTTGTCGAAAGCAGACGAGTGCCGTCCAGCCGTCCAGCCGTCCATTGTTATTACATATGTATATGTTATGTTTATGGGGACAAAAAAATAAGACTGAAATTAAACAAAGAACAAGTGAATTTACTGGAAGCCTGTAAAAATCATGAATTACAAGTAATATGGTTAAACTTAAACATGGAAAAGTAAATAACTAGTTGTTAAAACTGGAAATGAAAAGGGCAAGATATTCTAGTAAAAAATATAATAAATTTATAACTTAAAATATTGCAGCATTAAGATATTTTTTACCATTCAATTTATAACATTATATAATCAATTTTTAATTGCATTAGTAACTTTTTTATATTGTCATTTTCTTATTTTCTTGATACTCCCTTTCTCCCCTTCTTTCTCTCCCTCTTTCTTCCTCTCTCTCTCTCTCTCTCTCTCTCTCTCTCTCTATATATATATATATATATATATATATATATATATATATATATATATATATATACATTTGTTTTTTTTAAGGGAATTAGACCAACAGTCTAAAGAGCAGAGTTTAATTTAATGTATTAGTAAATGCATTAATATAACTTATTACCTAGTTCTACCTATGTATTGAGCACTGCGGAAGTAAATACTTAGTTTACGCATAAAATTATACTTTCGTATATTAATTTATGTGATTAAATATAGTCATATATATATATATATATATATATATATATATATATATATATATAAATTTGCATAAGTACCATATTTTTTATTTTTAAATTGTTAGGTAAAAGTACAGAACAGTTATAAAACACCCTACCTGCCCATGTTAAGAACGACTTTCTAAATAATAACGTCATTATTTCAGCACGGTAGTATAACTGCATGAGTACCCTGTCTTGTTTATTAAATTGTTAGGTGAAAGTACGGAATAGTTACAAAACACCCTCTCCTCCCCATGTTAAGAACATCTTTCTAAAGATCAGCGGTATTATTTCAGCACGGTAACAAAAGTGCATAAGTACCATATTTTTAATTAACTTGTTAGGTGAAAGTACAGAATAGTTATAAAATACGTTCTCCTCCCCATGTTAAGTACGGCTTTCTAAATATTAACGGTATTATTTCAGCATGGTAACAATAGTGCATAAGTACCATGTTTTTTTATTATTAAATTGTTAGGTGAAAGTACAAATAGTTAAAAAAAACATCCTATCCTCCAATATTAAGAACGGCTTTTTAAATAATAACGTTATTATTTGAGTACGGTACAATAAATGCATAAGTACCATTTTTTTTATTAAGTTGTTAGGTGAAAGTACAGAATAGTTACAAAACACCCTTCTCTCCCCATGTTTAGAACGGTTTTCTAAATATTAACTTTATCATTTCAGCACGGTAACGAGAGTGCATAAGTGTCTTTCTTTAATTAAATTGTTAGGTGAAAGTATAGAATAGTTTAAAAAACACCCTCCCCATGTTAAAAACGGCTTTCTAAATAATACTCTTTTTATTTCAGCATGGTAACTAAAATGCATAAGTACCAAAAATTAATTAGAAATAAAAATTCCAACTACCTACTTGATCAATCTTCGTAATTTTTGGAATATGACACATTCGTCCCGTGGTTGTTAAAAATCGTTAAAGTTTATATAAGAACAGTTATTTGATTAATTTACAGGGTTTTTGGAATATGAAATCTTCGTTCCGTGACGTGTACGTACATCATAAAAATTCATTATATTTGCCTTTTTCTTTTAACAAAAATTGAAGTAGAATTATAAATAAGAACCCCAACAACATACTTGATTTTTGGAATATGATATTCCGTTTTGTGACGAGTATGTGTGACGCCATGAAGATTTAAAAGTATATTATTTACGCCACCCTTTTTTTTCACGTAGTTTAGCAGAATTCGTAAATTATAAACCCAACTAACAACTTGATCAATTTATGTGACTTTTGGAATATGACATGCTCGTCCCGTGACGATTTTTTTGCTTGCTTTCGAATCTAGTTTGTTCCACAAAAATCATTTTTATTAAAGATGTTGGCAACCTTCACACGACCTCTCCTTCAAGTAACCGATTCTTTTCCCAAAATAATTCTTCCTAGAAAAATATCCTTTAATTATAAAATTGATGTACTTAAAAAAATTATATTTAAAAATCAAATTAATTAAAAAGAAAAACCTACCTGTCAGAAATGAGCTCGATAGTCCAAATTGAGTTGTCCTTATTATATTTATTAAAAATTGCAGATCAAAAATAGTATACCGCTTCATACTAAAATTTAATTTCGATTATTAAAATAAAAAGTTTCTGATTTAAAATTGAACATTTTTTAATGATTTTTTAGCGATTTTAAAAGTAAATTGTTGAGCTCGATAGTTTAAATTGAGTTGTCCCAATTATATTTATGAATGTTTTCGGATCAAAAATAGAGTACCGAATTATAGAATTTAATTTCGATAGTTAAAATAAAAAGTTTCTTATTTTAAATTCAAGTTAATTAAAAAAAAAATCATTTTAAATGATTTCGAGCTATTTTAACAGTAAATTGTTAAGCTCGATAGTTCAAGTTGAGTTGTCCCAATTATATTTATTAAAAATTGCAAATCAAAAATCATTGGTTTCATAACCCTATTGCTCGTGATGGGGAAGGTCTTCTAGCGGCTTCGGCTGCAGGGAGACAGGGTAGAGTGTTCGTCAAGGATCCATTCTTGACACTCAGCTTGACAGGTGAGGTGCCGGGAACCGTTCCAGCACCTGTCGGACTGAGGTACACCTCCTAGGTAATACCTAGAGGGTCCTCCCAGGCCTTGCCACCAGGATTTCCGGTGGAGTAAATTCATTGCTTACTGCCTGAGGCGCCCCGTCCGGGGAATGCCGACGGGGTTACTCAGGCAATTTTTGCAATTGCAGGAGTGCCACTCTTTAGGGGAGTCTTGTGCCAAATATTGCTGTGGTGGGCAGCAATTAAATATCTATCCGCATTAGGAGTCAAAAACATCTTACAAAACCTATCTAAGAACACTGCCAGACGTTATAAATTAGCTTTGTGCGAAATTTGCAAGAGATTGACTCAGACGTTTCGGAATCTTTAAGAAAGGAATACACACGCACATACAAAATGGCTTTTATATAATAATAGTAAATATTTATTTGCGGACTATTATTCTCAATTTCATAGTTTTTGTTTTTGCAACGTTTCGGCCGACTATTCCTCTGGCCTCCTTCAAGTGGTTAACTTCGATGGATTAAGAATGCTGGGTGTCAGTAATTCTTGAGTCGATATCCGGTTACATTCGTATACTGGACTGATATCTGAAGCGTTGCGTCTGCTCAGATTCTGCCCTCAAATTAATTTTGTAATTAATTCTAAAACGCGTTATATCGACCATCCGTGACGTCACAACCACGGTAGCCTCATTGATAAAAGCGTTTGTTTGGGGGGTGGGGGGCTCACGTTCCCTTTTCCCTCTAGCTCGTTACGGGTTCGATCCTGCTCACTACTCCTACATTTTGTTTTTTGCTAAACACACACCTCCAAACACCCGGGAAACGCCGAGAACCCAGGCTAGTCTATAACATAAATCTCAACTGTCTGTTTAAATGTATGTATGTATGTATGTATGCATGTATGTATGTATGTTTGCCTAAAACTTTCGACAGATACGACGGATTTTCACGAGATCGGTATCATTTTGAAGATTGACCCTTTGGACAACAAATATCGAAAAAATGGACAAAATCATTAATTCTTTTATACTTAACTGGGCACTTTTCTACAGGGAGGGGGCACTTTTTTTACAGAGATTTTCGAAAGTTATCCCTTTTATTCGATTGACTAGCCTTCATTTAAACCTTAGCAACTTCCGGTTAAGCGATGGACGAAACAGCAAAGACGTCACTTTTTTGGGGGGAGGGGGGATTACGTTCTTTTCCTCCTTCCTGTAAGGATTCTAGCCTGCCTGCATACTACCACTTATTTTTATTTTTATTTTTTTTGCTCAACACACACCTCCAAACACCCGGGCAATTCCGGGCACCCAGGCTAGTCTATACAAATGCAATTTTATTTTTGCAAACTGCCAGAGCGTTCTATTTTCGTAGATGAGCAAATAGACATCAGTCGAGATTCTAAATTTGGGTTGAATTTGGGGGTATCAAAACTAAAGCAAAATATGATGAAAGTAAAAATAAAATAGATAAACCCCATAATTTATTATACCATACCTGTTCACACTGAAACACTTATCACAATATTCTGTGGATCTATATTAAAAAAAACCTTGTTAAACTTTGTGACATATTTCCATTCAATGGAGATCAGGTGCGAACGAACACCTCATAATTTTATTATACCATATTTCTTCAAACTGGAACATAATTATCAAAGTATACTTACGCAGATAGATATGAAAAGTCTTTATTAAAGTGTGTGCCTATTTCCATTCTATGGAGGTCAGGCGCGAACGCAGACCGCACAATTTTATTATACCATCGCTATTTAAGTTAAAAAATACTTATCAAAGTATTCTTATGTACATCTACCACTTATATTTTTTTTCTTTGCTCAACACACACCTCCAAACACCCGGGCAATTCCGGGCATCCAGGCTAGTCTATACAAAGGCAATTTTATTTTTGCAAACTGCCAGAGCGTTCTATTTTCGTAGAGGAGCAAATAGACATCAGTCGATATCCGGTTACGTACATATACTAGACTGATGGGTGTTGCGTTTTGTCTGCTCAGATGCTGCACTCAAATTAATTGCCCTTAGTCCATGGAAGGGGAAACCCTAAGGCAGCTTTATTTGTGCAAACTTGCCGAGTGGGGAGCTGGTTATCTTTCACCTTAAAAACAACCTTGCGTCACATTTTTTATGTGGGGGAGCAAATAGATATCAGTAATAGTTGTTGTCGTCTCACCACGTGTGTGGCCAACTATGCCTCTAGACGGCTTTGAGTAGGATTGAAACTAAAGCTCGCCTAGAACTATAAAAATTCAAAAGGTTTATCCACCCAGGCCAGAGATATAGTTGGTCAAAACGTTGAAAAACAATTAGCAGACTAGTATAATAGTCTAGAAATCCGTGGGGCGGTGGTAAGCGTCCAAGGGAGTGAGAAACGCCAGGAGGAATATAACTCCAAGTACCAGTGTGATAAGCCTCGATGAGCTACTTTCCGACGCCTATCGACACCTATACGTATTGGTAGGCGTAAAGTCGGAAAATTGGCAACCAGAAATTTCGTGTCGTATAATCGCAGTTTTTTTTTTTTTTGTGGTCTTTGTTTCGGCACAGAAGTGCGTCGTGGACGCTTACAACCACCACATATGAAGGGCTATATGTCTGTCTGTCTCCATATTTTCAAACTCTATCTTCTCTGAAACTAAAAGTCGCAGAGTGGCGCTAGAGGCCTCAAATGATTGGATCTTTTACGGGTCACCTTTTATGGGTTTTTAGCCGGTAAAAGTAATTTTTAAGGGCCAAAAAAAAAAAAAAAAAATGGGGTCCAAAATGTAAAAAATCGTTAAACATTTTGTACATTCATCTTAGTTTATTTTTAATTTTTAATTTTTAATCGTTTTACATGCGTGCCACGTTGGTGCAGTGGTAACGTCACCAGCTTTGAATGCGGCAGTTTCGATTCTAGCTTATAGCACCTAATACCTGTTTTTTGTCCCCCGACAAAAGGAGAGTGGACCTATAAATTCACCTTTGTTCGTTCGTCCGTTCGTCCGTTCGTCCGTCCGCACCTTTCTCAATAGCTACGCCTTGGAATTGTTTGAAATTTTGCACAAACATTAAACATGGTATGAGTAAAAAAAAAAGTAACAGAACGGATTTTCCTTAGTCATGAATTGAACCAACACCCATCGAGTTTATAGCCGGCACAAGGGTTTGCAAATGACCTCAACAAATGTTCGTTTAAGTAAACACCGATTTTACAGTGCTCAAGCAGCTTGGTTATTTGCAAACAAACAAACAAAAAACTGCATTGTATATATATATATATATATATATATATATATATATATATATATATATACATATACATATATATATATATTTGTATATATATATATATATTTTGTATATTGTATATATATATATATATATATATTATATTGTGTACATACACATTTGTATATATATATATATATATATATATATATATTTTTGCATATATATATATATTGTATATTGTATATATATATATTATATATTGTGTACATATACACTTGTATATATATATATATATATATATATATATATATATATATATACATATATTTGTAGATCTTATTGGCTTTCCTTTTCTCTATATGTATGTATACATGTATATACATATATATATATATATATTCATAGATATATATATATATATATATATATATATACCGATATATATATATATATATATATATATATATATATACCGACAATTTGGCGGTAATGATTCAAAGCCTTGACTGTCGTACGGGTGGTCGGGTTTCGATCCTGACTTGAGGTAGTTGCCTGTCTAGACGCACTGATGAGCTTTGATACAGCGAAACAGTACTGTATGTGTGGATGACTATGTATATATATATATATATATACATATATATATGTATATATCTATATACATATATATATATAACCACCATACATATATATATATATATATATATATATATATATATATATATATATATATATATATGTATATATATATATAAAATAAAGTATACGCTGCCCTTTGGCAGTCATCTGCACAGAAAAAGGTTAGCAGTAATACCAAAAGAGTGTGGTTGGTTCTACACAAAGCCTTCACCACTATAAAACAAATCATGTGTAGATTTACGAGCAACGTAATTGTTGTGACGAAAGCTCATACGTCGAAATCTCTCCATAATGTAAATTTCACCTGTCTGTTTAAATGTGTGTATGTGTGTATGTTTTTATGTCTGCTTATAACGTTCGACTTGAGCGACAGATTTTCAGGAGATCAGTATCGTTTTGGAGGGCGTCCCTTCCGACGACTAATATCGAAAGATTGGCCAAAAGCATATTTTCTTCTCCCTCAACTGGGCAGTTTCTACAGAGTGGTCGCTTTTTTTTTTTGCCGATATTTTCGAAAGTCATCTTTCTTTTCGATTGTCTAGTCCTTATGTAAACCTACATCACTCCAGGTTTGCGATGGACGCAACAGCTTACACGTCACTTTTTTTTCACATTCTTTTCCTCCTTCGGGACACGGTTACGAGCCTGACTGCCTGGCTGCCTGCCTGAGTGCCTGCCTACTAAAACTTTCTTTCTTTTTTTTCTCAACACACACCTCCAAACACCTGGGCAACGCCGGGCACCCAGGGTAATACATACATACATTATATATATATATATATATATATATATATATATATATATATATATATATATATATATATGTATATATATATATATATATATATATATATAAGCAAAAGTACCCGTCGTTGACTTATACCGATATATATATATATGTGTGTGTGTGTGTGTGTGTGTGTGTGTGTGTGTGTGTGTGTGTGTGTGTGTGTGTGTGTGTGAGGCGGATTACCAGTTGCTATTCCGGCTGACATTCTGAGCAAATCTGCGAGTTCCACAGGGAGATTTTCGAGTTCGACAAGGCACACCTGTAAAAGGGCAGTGTTTTTATCGGCCAAAACAGTGTTATATTTTAATCAAAATTAGAACAGTAGTCCGAAGAATTCAATCAATCGAAACTCTCGATCATCATCCGAAAAAATAAAAAACTAAAAGCATTTAATCTTAAATGCTAATATTTTTGAAACAGAAAGTATTTTAGGTTTATTTAAAACCAAACATATCATTGAATTAACAAAAAAAACAACAAAAAACATTTGTAAATAATAGCTAAAAAATGGAACGTTATTTTAAAAACATGTATGCAAATTAGATAACGCTGCGAACGATGTCGTTTGTAAGCAGAATGTTTTCTTCTTTTTTTTCTTAAATTTGAATTCATAACGTAATGTGGTTATGTCAGATACTAGCACCTTATCAATTTGCATTTTTTTTTACTTAAAAGATAAATTTAAGTCACTTTAAATCAACACAAAATGTTTCATACGTGCTTTCATAAATCTATATCCAAATTATATATATATATATATATATATATATATATATATGGATATATATATATATATGGATATATGTATGCAAGTATATATATGTGTGTGTGCATGTATATATATATATATGTATATTGTTTTTAAAATATAATATAATGTATATGTATGTATGTATATATATATATGTATTTATTTATATATGCATATAAATATATGTATGTATATATATGCATGAATATATATATATATATATGTATACTTAAATACATATATAGATCTCCCTCAGTCTTTGACAGACTATGGTTACCCACGACAGGGGTGCCTGCGCGTGAAGGTCTTATTAGCAGGAAGTGCGCAATCTCCAACCATACGTCTCCTGAGTCGACATTGTTAAATACCAGTGGTGAGTGAAGTGTATGTACAGGAAGACTAGAAACAAATGCCGAGATAAGCGGAGAGCACATACAGCGCCTAGAATTCCCAAATGGTCACCCATCTGGTACTTACCAGGCTCAACGTTGCTTAACTTAGGTGATCTGATGAGAACCGTTGGGTCAACGTGATTATGCCGTACACACACACACACACGCACACGCACACCCACATATATATATATATGTATGTTTATGTATATGCATATATATTTGTATGCATATATATATGTATGCAAATATATATGTATGCATATATATGCATATGTATTCATATATATATATGCATGCATATATATACATATATATATGCATATATATATATATATATATATATATATATATATATATATATATATATATATATATATAAGCAAAAGTATCCGTCGTTGACTTGGTTCAAAAACAGCCTACAGACAATGGACTTCGATTTATGAAAGTATGATAAGTTATGAAAAGGAAGGGTTCTAAATTTGGGTTGAATTTGAGGGTATCAAAACCAAAGCAAAATATGATGAAAGTAAAAATAAAATAGATAAACCCCATAATTTATTATACCATACCTGTTCACACTGAGACACTTATCACAATATTCTGTGGATCTATATTAAAAAAAAACTTGTTAAACTTTGTGACATATTTTCAGTCTATGGAGGTCAGGTGGGAACGAACGCCTCATAATTTTATCATACCATATTTCTTCAAACTGAAACATAATTATCAAAGTATACTTACGCAGATAGATATGAAAAGTCTTTATTAAAGTTTGTGCCTATTTCCATTCTATGGAGGCCAGGCGCGAACGCAGACCGCACAATTTTATTATACCATCCCTATTTAAGTTAAAAGATACTTATCAAAGTATTGTTATATACATCTATATCAAAAACACTTTTTTTTAAAATAGTCAACCATATAGGAGCCTATTCGTGACCAGACACACACGCACACCTACACACACAGACATTCAGCTTCATATTATAGATATATGTATACATACACGTGAAAATAAAATACCTAAAATCTGTTGTCAAGCCTGCTGGAAAAATAGTGGAATCCTTCTACTGCTCAAGTAGATATCTCATTCGGATGCAATTCTCCACCTATATAAAAGCCAAGTACGTCCAAAGATTGAGCACTGTTGCCACATGTGGGCAGGAGCAGCTGAAAGATTTTATCCTGCCTTGACAGAGGTTAAAATAGACTTCGTAACCTAGTGAGGGATGCCTTTTTTCTTTTTCTTTTTACATAGGAGTCACCACTTATCAAGGCCCAACGGCCACTCGAGAAAAAGAGTTAAAGAGTGTACAGTGGTCAATGGGATAATATAATAGTAATCTTTAGTGGAAATTTGATAAATTGGATTACTTAAGGTGAACGGCTCATCGAGAACTTGTTTACATTGGACTTGAATACGACTATATTGTAGTCAGCTGGAAGGAAGGCAAAGAGAAGAGAGTCCCATAGGAGTCCAGTTCTTAGAATGAAGTTTTGTATATCTGTGATCTGTAAAAATATGATTTTTCAATTATATTTTACATTTTATATTGACTAGTCGGGGTGCCCGGCGTTGCCCGAGTGTTTGGGGTGTGTGTTGACCAACAAAAAAACAAAACAAACAAAAATGTGGTAGTAGGCAGGCAGTAAATATCGGTGAAAAAGCGGCCCCTCCCTGTAGAAAAATGCCCGGTTACGGGTGAAGGAATTAAGTTTTTTAGCCAATTTTTCGATATTTGGCGTCCGAAAGAGCGAGCTTAAAAACGATACTGATCTCGTGAAAGCCCGTCACATCTGTCGAAAATTTTAGCAAACAAACATATACACATACATACATTTAAACATACAGGTGAGATTTTTATTATAGATTATATTGGATGCAATATATAGTAATGATTTAAAAAGTTTTAAAAAATCAAGACTCGTGCGCCACAACCGAGAATCGAAACCAAAACGTTAGCTAACCATTTATTGTTGCCTCTGCCCTCAATGAGCAGGCTATGAAGACATGATTACTGCTAATTTAAATTAAATTAAAACATTAATCATACCTGTTCACACTGAAACACTTATCACAATATTCTGTGGATCTATATTAAAAACCCTTGTTAGACTTTGTGACATATTTACATTCCATGGAGGTCAGGAGCGAACGAACATCCCATAATTTTATGATACCATATTTCTTCAAACTGAAACATAATTATCAAGGTATACTTACGCAGATAGATATGAAAAGTCTTTATTAAAGTTTGTGCCTATTTCCATTCTATGGAAGCCAGGCGCGAACGCAGATCCCACAATTTGATTATATCATCCCTATTTAAGTTGAAACATACTTATCAAAGTATTCTTATGTACATCTATATCAAAAACATTTGTAAACGTTTTTTTTTTTTACTTTTTAAATTTTTTATTTTCATACATTGTGGACCAGGCGCGAACGCAGACCCCACAATTTTAACGAACCACCGTTCTGCCAGATCAAACATACCCATTCCTGTGTCTCGATACATCTATCATTATGTGCAATCAGTTTTTTAAAATAGTCAACTATATAGGAGCCTATTCGTGACCAGACACACACACACACACACACACACACACACACACACACACGCGCGCGCACATACACACATAGACATTCAGCTTTATATCATATCTATCTATCTATAAAAGGAGGGGTAAGGGGAGGAAGGGGGAGGAATTTCAATTTTAGGTTTTTAGATTTGTCTGTATTTAGTAAAATTCTTTAGCTCTACACGATCTCTCTCTCCCCCTCCTATTAATCCATATACACCAGAATATGCAAATTAGCTAGCTCTTTTGTAGATGAATTCAATTCCACGACCCATATACCGCCTGTGCCAAAATAAGCTGACGGATTTTAAATTTGATTACCTTCGTTAATATTTAAGTTACGCTTACCAACTGTGATATGTAGGTAGATGAGCGTCTCCGTGATGTTGAAATATAGTAAGATATTATAATCTACTAATTCTAATTTTATTTACACAACATAATCTAGGATATGTTTTTCACAAGGTCTAATTTTAGTTATGAAAAATGGTGTTATTCAAATGTCCACCATTTTCATTTATTGTGGCTGGTTTGTTTGCGTATACCCGCTCCTGGGGGTAAACCCAAAGGAAGAACTCTGCACATGTGAGATCTGGCCAATTTATCTCACAGCCACGAGAAATGATTCGGTTACCGAATATGTTCTGGAGCAGATTTAATGTTTCTCGTGCCGTATGCGCCGTTGCACTATCCTGCTGAAACTACATTGATCGAGAGACCCCAATTTGACTTGATCTCCTTCTTACTGATATGGATGGATCCTCGGCTACACTCTCATCACTTCTTGCTATAGAGGTCTACCAGATTTAGGGAGGTCACATACAGACCCTTGCTCATGAAATCCAGCCAAACAGAGCTTGTATTGCATCTGGAGTAGGGAAATTTATTGTGTTGAAGTTTCGTCGAAATTTTCTTTGAGTTTCTGATATTGACTCATTCAATATGAAATTCTGTATGAATTCTATATAAAAGGCAAGTACGTCCAAGTAGGAAGTTCTGCTGCCACATCTGGGCAGGAGCTGCTAAAAACAGCCTATCCTGCCTTGACAGATTACAAAATAGACTTCGTGGTTTAGTGGGGGATGGCCTTTTCTCTTCTCTGCAACGTCTCTCCCACAGAAGTGACGTTGCGAGCCTGTCTTTGTTTTATCGTTATTTCCATGGCAAGTGCTCGTCTGAGCTCCAATCTCTGCCCTCCTCGCGAAACATTCACTAAAAACACCCGTCTAGCTGAAACCACTGTCGATAATTTCCCCCACTGTTTTCTGTACCTAAATCCAAACGTGGATTCCATAAACAAAGCTTCTTTCTTAGAAGTTCACGCCTGTGGAACTCTCTTCGATTTGCCTGTTCCCCACCTGACTACAACTTGGATGTCTTCAAGTCCAACATAAACAAATTCCTGATAAACCGCCCCCTTAAGTAAGACACTTTGTCAAATCTCCAATACTAACGATTACTATGATACTATCCTATTGATTACTGTACACGCAATAACCCTTATCCCCGAGTGGCTTCCAAGCATTGATAAGTGGTGACTACCATGTAAGAAAAATAAAACAAAACGAAAATACGACTCTTCGATAAATATCTGCTCCTCGGTAGTGTAACGACTCACGATGACTTTGGAAGGGTTACTCTAGATGATCTGAAAAAACAAAAGAAAAATATAAAAAAATAAGAAAGTAATGAAT
The DNA here is from genome assembly GCF_053919585.1 of Euprymna scolopes. Taxonomy (NCBI): domain Eukaryota; kingdom Metazoa; phylum Mollusca; class Cephalopoda; order Sepiida; family Sepiolidae; genus Euprymna; species Euprymna scolopes. Next base: position 4,850,198 of record NC_136524.1, read on the forward strand.
GTTTCAACCATCATCTTCTTTTGAGACAGCCTGTATGACACAGTTTTATTTTCTTTTTAAATAAAAAGAAAGAAAGGTTTTTAAATATGAATATCAATACACAAAATTATCTAATTTAAAAGTGGATATATTTTAATTTATTAACTGGAATTTAATTTTAAAATGAATGCTTAAATTGTGGTCCTATGAAAAATATTTGTTTCAAACGCGCATCTGTCATATCAAAGACCATACTGTTGATTTTATAAAAAAGCAAACAAATATTTTTATTGTTATACTTGCTGGACGCTCGGCGTTGCTCGGTCGTACAGATGGTATTCTACTTTATGCAGATTGCGTATGTATTATTGTAAAGTTTCTTTCTGTCTGAGCATGACCATTGCATCCAGACGTACAACAAGATACGAAATCATGAACCAAGAGCCAGTTACGCCCAAGGATGGAGTACTGTTGCCACATCTGGGCAAGGGCTACTAGAAACACCTTACTCTGCCTTGACAGAGTTCGAAATAGACTTCGAAGTCTTTTTCTATTTAATTACATTTTCACGCCAAACAAGGCACATTGCCACTTTGGTGTAAAGGGATACTATCAGGGACATAAGCTACTGGGGTACTATGTAGAGAGTTGGGCACCACGATGTCAGTTCATGTTACACTTGAACTTCTGCATGTCAGTACAGTTGGGGGAAGCAGGAACCCGGAATAGAATTCCAAAGTCTAGTGGTTCTGGGGAAGAAACTACTCGAGTAAAAAGCTCTCTTGCATTTAGGGATCTCTACTGTGTAGGGGTGGGATTTAGCTGCTTGTCAGGTTTGTCGGGAGTATTTACGTCGTGGGGCCACAAGAGTGGTGGATGCCCATTTCTCTTCCCTGCAACCTCTTTCTCACAGAAGAGCCGCTGCGAGCCTGTCTCAGCTTTATCGTTATTTTCATGGCAAGTGCTCGTCTGAGATTCAATTTGTAATCTCCCATCGCCAAACTTTCATGAAAAACACTCGTCTAGCTGAAACCACTATCAATAATTTCCCCCACTCTTTATCTGTGCTTAAACCTAAACACAGATTCCATGAACAAAGCTTCTTTCCTGGAACCACACACCTGTGGAACGCTCTTCTGTTTGTTTTCTTTCCAATTGATGACAATATGGTCGTCTTCAAGTCCAACGTAAACAAATTCTTGATCCAATTTACCAAATTTCCACTACTAAAAATTACCACATCACTGTCTCATTGACCACTGTACACTTATTAACCTTTATACTCGAGTGGTCTCTGGGCCTTGATAAGTGGTGACTCCTTTGTAAAAAACAAAGAATGAACATATTTATTTCTGTTTGCTTCTTTTCTTTTTTTTAATTCCATTTTCACCCCAAATAAGGCACAGTTGCCACTTTGATGGAGGGGGATTTCTTTTCCCCCTTTCACAGTACAGGTTCGAGCTTGCCTGCCTACTATCACTTTTTTTTCGTGTTCGCAATTTTCCTCATTTTTTAAAAAAAAATTTCTTAACTAACACCCTTACATATACGCTACTTTTCTTTTCCGCCTTCGTGTCACAGGTTCGAGCCTGCCTGTCTACTACAACTTTTTTTCTCATTTACAATACAAACACCCGAGCAACGCCGGGCACCCAGGTTAGTTCAAGAATAAGGGTTAATTTGTGTAAGCCGGTAGTGTGGTAATCGTTAACGATTTTAATTGTGTAGTATTTGAATATCTATGAGGATGATTCAACAACAAATAGGTTACAGGTTATTTTTTAATTTTTTATTACGTTTTCACCCCAAACAAGGCACATTGCCACTTTGATGTAGAGGGCTACTATCAGGGACATAAGCTACAGGGGTACTATGTAGGGAGTTGGGCAGCAAGATGTCGGTTCACGTTACACTTGAACTTCTGCATGCCAGTACAGTTGGGGAAGCAGGGACCCGGAAGGGAATTCCAAAGTCTAGCGGTTCTGGGGAAGAAACTAATTGAGCAGAAGGCTCTCCTACATCTAGGAATCTCAACTGTGAAGGGGTGGGATTTTGATGATATTCGGGCTTGTCGGGGGTATTCACGTCGATGGGGGTACAAGGGCTTGCAGTCCGTGAAGGCATTCACCATTAAAGTACTTGTAGAACAGGCAAAGGAATGCTACATTTCGTCGATGGGACAGAGCTTAGATGACAGTTCAGGATCTATTAGGTTGGCGAATAGAACTATATATCGGAGTTCAGTCGAGCACTTACACCCCACTCTTTATCTGTGCCTAAACCTAAACATAGAGTCCATGAACAAAGTTTCTTTCTTAGAACTGCACACCTGTGGAATTGTCTTTCGTTTTCCTGATTTCCAACTGGCTACAATATGGTCGTCTTCAAGTCCAACATAAACACGTGCCAAGCAGCTGCTGCCCAGATGTGGCAGGAGTACTCCGTTGTAAGAGGAGCACTTGCTATGAAAATAGCGATAGAGCAGAGATAGGCTTCACGCGACTCTTCTGTGGGAAAGAGGTTTCAGGTAAGAAAAAAGACAATCAACTACTAGGTTTTGAAACCAGTTTTTAACTCTATCAAGGTAGGATAGGATGCCAAGCAGCTCCTGCCCAGATGTGGCAAAGTACTCCATTGTAGGGCACACCTACCTCTTATACAGATAAAGGGTTGCATCAACAGTGAGATACCACTGAGCAGTAGAGTGATCCTACCATTTTTCAAACCATCTAGGCAAGAGTTTTGATGTGTGTATTTGATGTGTGTATGTGTCCCATTTCAAATCAGGAATGAAGGTCAGTCCCAAGCGCTGGACAAGATATGGAGCTTCCCCAAGACGAAAGCTATTTATTCTAATTGGGACGTGATGCGGGCCAGAGCGATTATTATGAAAGGACGGAAGCTTAGTTTTCAACGCATTAAAATTATCCAACCCTCTTTTTCCTATTACACAATTTTTCAAAATCAGAAGAGAGAGAATCTAAATAAAAAAAAAAATGGCACTTGCTGGTGTGTTTGGTATAAGTTATTAGTCGCAAAATTGTTTTTGTTAATTCACTGGCAGTTCAGCCCGGCTTTGCTCGGGTCCTATGTACTGTTCATAACTTTATGTGCATATATATATATATATATATATATATATATATATATATATATATATATATATATATATATTGTATTTTGTGTACAGAAAGTTGTTAGATGATAAGTCATTGGTACCGTCAGTTTCAAGCCCGATAATTAGGACCGTTTTAGATATCCATATCAAGCTCTCTTCAGCCAATAATCCTGAGTATTGGCTGAAGAGAGCTTGATATAGATATCTAAAACGGTCCAAATTATCGGGCTAGAAACCGACGGAACCAATGATGTGTCTCATCTAACAATTTTCTGTACACAAAACAAATACAAAATATAAATACGCTCTTATTTTTCGGATTTTCCTTTTAATTTAGCACTCTGCTGGATTTCTTTTACCAAAAAAATACTAATCATATATATATATATATATATATATATATATATATATATATATATATATATACATATATATACATATATATATATATATATATATATATATATATATATATATATATATATATATATATATATATTGGTGAAGGATTCATAAATTAATTAAAATTGTTTGTACGAATAGTTGGGTTTAATGACTTTGTTTAATAAAAATTCAATATGGCCTAATGGAAAAATATAAATGTATCTGCAACTTCTCTTCCAACTTTCGGATTTTTACGATGTTAAATCATTCAATTCTCTTTTGACGGATTGATTGTTGCTATTTCTTCTGAGGAGTTAAGGGCATAATAGATTCACTGATTGATATAAAAATTAAGTGATTGATTTTCCGCTACGAAACAGATATTGTCAAGAATTTATAATTCAACTGAATTAAAGGAATAAATTATAAGCTAGTTAACATCATGAGTTTTTGAATGTAATTTTTTATCATTTATTATCTCTCTCACTCCTTCTATATATATATATATATATATATATATATATATATATATATATATATATATATATATATATATATATATATAGTTTGTCTCATGTCCAGGAAACCCACATTTAAAATTTCAAGTGTTTAGACTCAAAGTTGGCGGAGGAGTTTGGTAGAGTCTGCAAATGCCAATTCGTACAACTTTGACTTTTTGGCAGCCAAATCTTCAGCCAAAAGCTGATTAAAAAGCAAAAGCTGATTAAAAAGCTGAATAGTTTGCTATAAATCGCAGAGGTTAAATCTTTTGTAATTTGACCCTTTGACAGCCAAATTTTCATCAAAAAACGATTAAAAAGCTTTGTTTAAATACACTTTATGTAAAATTTCAAATGTTTGGTCCAAAGATTGGCTGAGTAATTTGGTAGAGACTGCAGACGTCAATTTTTTGAAAACTTTGACTCCAATTTTGACCCTTAACATTTATTGTTTTGTGCTCATATCAAATAAAAAAGTTTCATCTATGTCCAAGTAACCTACATCTAAGATTTCAAGTTTTTACATCCACAATTTGCGGAGAAGTTTGGTAGTATTCTACAAGGTCAAATCATTGAACTTTTACCCCTTACTCATTATGTCAAATCTCCAGTTGAAATCTGAAAATTGATTAGTACAAAAGAGTAGTTTGGTAGGGAAATATACACACAGACACACGCCACACAGACAATTTAACTTTTATAGATATACTAGCATGGGTTCCTGGTGTGTGTGAGCAAAAATAAACAAAATTAGTAGTAGGTTGGCAGGCTCGAACCAGTACCGCGGAGGAGGAAAAGAACCGGAAAAAAACGTGACATCTTTGGTGTTACAACCTCCGCTAAACCGGAAGTGACGTTGGTTTAAATAAGAGCTAGACAATCGAAAAGAGGGGATAAGTTGAAAATATCGGCGAAAAAAGCGGCCGCTCCCTGTAGAAAAGTGCCCAGTTGAGGGTTAACAAATTAATGTTTTTAGCCAATTTTTCGGTATTTGTCGTCTGAAAGAGCGAGCTTCAAAACGATACTGATCTTGTGAAAATCCGCCGACGCTGTCAAAAGTTTTCGGCAGACATGCAAACATACATACATACATTTATATATTGGTAGCTCAAATTTTCGACCCAAACTAATGAAAAAGCTGGCCCTATATCTGAATACCCTTTATGTCAAATTTCAAATATTTAGACCAGAAATTGTCTGAGTAATTTGGAAGAGACCGCAGAGGTCATTTTTTTTAACTTTGCCCCCTATTATGACCCCTTAACATTTATAGTTTTGGGCTAAAATCAAGTTATTAAGTTAGATCCATGTCCAAGGAACCTATATCTTGAATTTCAAGCGCGTAGACCTTAAATTGTCGGAGGAGTTTGGTAGAGTTCTCAAAGGTCAAATCGTTGAGATTTTACCCCTTAATCGCCAAATTTCTGGCCAAAAATCGATCACATCGATTTTCCCAAATCTCAGTACCCTGTATATCAAATTTCGAGTCTGTAGACTAAAAATTAACAGAGTTACTGCGTAGGGAAATGTACACAGACACACACAGACACACACGCACACACAGAGACACGTTCACTTATATATATATATATATATATATATATATATATATATATATATATATATATATATATATATATGGATAGACTCGCATTTCAGCCCGGTATTGCCCGGGTGTTTGGAGGTGCATGTTGAGCAAAAAAAAGCAGTCAATTTTTTTTAAACTTTGACCCCTATTATTACCCCATAACAGTTATTGTTTTGGGCTAAAATCAAGTTATTAAGTTAGTTCCACGTCCAAGGAACCTATATCTTAAATTTCAAGCGTTTAGACCAAAATTGTCGGAGGAGTTTGGTAGAGTTTTCAAAGGTCAAATCGTTGAACTTTAACCCCCTAACAGCCAAATTTCTGGCCGATAACGAATCACAAAGATTTTCCCAAATCTCAGTACCGTGTATATCAAATTTCGAGTCTATAGACTGAAAATTGACAGAGTTATTGTGTAGGGAAATGTACACACACACACATACACACAGACACGTTCACTTTTATAGATATATAGATAGATAGATAATTAACAGTCTAGATAATCGTAATTCAGTTGTCTCCAGCTTATTTGCAAAAAAGATGGTTAAAAAAATTAACGTTTGTTTCGAAATTAATTTTGATTTCTTAGCTACTTGATCAAATTACGTTAATTTTTGAATATGGCATTTTCGTTCCGTGACAAACACATCATTAATATTTTTTCTGTTTTAATTCAACATTCAACTCAATAAAAAAAAGCACAAAAGTACTGAAAAAGTTTGCATTTAAGTACGTATTTGTCACTGAGCGAAGATTTCATATTCCAAAAATGACGTAAATTGATCAACTAGTTTTATTTTATTAAGAAAATAAAATTCATTACGAAGTGCGAAACTATTTTCTGACTGGCAATGTTTTGTAAATAAACAGGCGACAACTAAATTCGAACTACCGGGATCCAAATAATCCTTGTAATGAATACAATATACTTTTACAGTCGCTAAAAATCGTAAAAAAATATTTTCTTTGTAAACAAAACTGCTTTCTTAATTTAACTGATTTTTTTTAAAATGAAACTTTTCCCCTGAGGAATACGTATATTACGAAAATTCTTATTTAAAATTCGACGCAATTGAAAAATGAAAAAAAAAAAAGACAACAACAGAAATGGTCTATCTATTGTAAAACAACGAGAATGTCATATTTCAAAAATCACGTATCATGATAAAATAACTTTTTATAGAAAATAATTTAAAAATATATATATTTATCGATTTCAATAACACATATTAGCCTTTAAAAACGGATTTTAATCTCGATACGTCGAATTGAGTTGTCTCTCGCTTATTTATATAAAAAAGCGAATAAAAAAATGACGTTTCGTTTTCTAATAAAATTTAATTTACGTGCTTTAGAAGAACTACTGGATCAATTTATATGATTTTTGGAATATATCCCTTCTATAACGAGTATACCTAATATATAAAAGGCTATATGTCTGCCTGTCTCCATATTTTCAAACTCTATCTCTCCGAAACTAAAAATCGCAGAGCGGCGACAGGGGCCTCAAATAATTGGATTTTTTACGAACCATTTTTTTTGGGGGGGGGAGGCGGGGTCTTTAGTCTTTTAAAAAAGTTTTAAGGGTTCAAAAATGGGTCAAATTTTAAAAAATATCATTAAACATTTTGTACAATCACCATAGTTTATTTTTAATTTTCAAGCTGTCCGTCTGCATGTCGCATTGGTAGAGTGATAATACCACAACCCTTGAATGCAACTATTTCGGTTTCAATTCTAGCTGATGGAACCTAATTTTTTTTTGTTTTTACTTTTGAAATCACGACTCTATATTGCTTGGTTGTTTTTGTTTTACGGCATATCAACCCTTTTTCAGGTTATTTAATGCCAAATCCGATAATTTTAAAGATTGTTTTTAATAGAACATATTTGTTTGTTTTTTTTTTCAAATACTTTTCTATTTAACTCATAGTTGGAACCCTAACAGGTACTACCACTCCGGGTCAGAGTGGACCTGGGAGCAATGGCAATTAAAGGGTGGCTCCACACTCCCCAAAGCCCGCAAACTGGGGCCTCGCCATCGGATATAGTAAGGTCATATCCAGGACCAAATCACAACTCTATAATAATATAGATGAAATCTGGAAAAATTAAAATAATATATTTAAGCGTATTTTACGACCGGGTAAAGCCAGGCGCCCCCCTCACCATCGCTAGACTAATATATAAAAAGCTATATGTCTGTCTGTTTTAGTGTTTTCAAACTCTATCTCCTCCATAACTAAAAATCGCAGAGCGGCGCTAGGGGCCTCAAATAATTGGATTTTTAACGGACCATTTTTTTAGGGGGGGGGGTCTTTAGTCGGTTAAAATAGTTTTAAGGGTCACAAATGGGTCAAAATTGGAAAAAAATCGTTAAAAATTTTGTACATACATCTTAGTTTATCTTTAATTTTTAATGTTTATCAGCTTATGTGCGTGTCAGGATGGTACAGTGGTAACGTCACCAGCTTCGACTGCTACAATTTCGGTTTCGATTTTAGCTGATGCCAACCAAATATTTTTATTTTACTTTTGAAATCAATAGTAGTCAATAATAATTATATACGAAATTATGACAGATTAAGATATCATATTTAAGCGTATTTTTCGACTGGGCAAAGCCCCCACCCCCACCCCTCGTAGTACATTACATAAAAAAGTCGACTCTCATGTAAAATTAATTCTAAAAAAAACAACAAAATCTAGATTTTTTTTATTAATATACGTACTCGTTACGGAAGGAATTTATCATATTCCAAATATGACGTACATTGATCAAATAGTTTTATTTTATTTATGAAATTAACTTTATTCCAAAGTGGAAAACTATTTTCTGATTGGCCATGTTTTATAAATATCAAGGGAACACCTAAATAAAGTGAGGACAACTAAATTCGAACTATTGGGATCAAATTCAGCTTGCAATGAATAGAAATTACTAAAAATCGTTAAAAAAAGTCTATTTTCTAGGTAAACAAATGACTACTTGATCAATTTACCTAACTTTTGGAATATGAAATTTTTTGCTATTACGAATACGTACATTATGAAAATTCTTATTTAAAATTCGACGAAATTTAAAATAATACAAAAT
>NC_136524.1:4863863-4878863 GCF_053919585.1 Euprymna scolopes
GAATAAAAGAATAAAGAAAATTAGAAACTGGTGCAGAATGAAAAGGATGTTGAACTACAGATCCAAACTGTATGGTAAATCCTGAAGTAAGCGTTTTGGTAGGAGGGAGGTAAAAAGATCCAATATGTATTGTAATTCCAACAAGGCACAAGGTAACAATCCGAAGGTGGCATGGTTCCTTGGTTTCTTCTCTGGTTAGATGAGATATCCGTCAAATATTTGATTATATCAATCCGGTGAAGAAGTTTTATAAACATATTTTTAAATTAATGGAAACATTTTTTCTACTTTTTTTTTTTGAAACGTTGTGTTAGTTGAAAATTAAAAATAATTATGTATATAAATGAATACATTCTGAAAACTGAAAACAACGCATTTTACTAATATATAAACAAATTTATTTCCTTATATCAGATATAGTTCGATGCTATGCATCTTTATCACGTTTTTTGCTTTTTTTCTTTTTCTTGACCCCATTATGCGTGCAATGATGATGACAGTAGCCCGATGGTTTTGGTAACAGCCCGATATTTAAATAAAAAACAAAAAGAGTCATCAGCAGGGTGTCGTGCCAGTCGACCAAAACCGAAATTAGGAAATACTTTTTTTGTTTTTACTAAGAGTTATGTTTGTTGAAAATGGAAAAAATTACGTATATAAATGAATACGTTTTGAAGTTTCATAATACAAACTAAGCGCAAAATCAATTTGTGAAAATGATCGTGAAGTATATATATATATATATATATATATATATATATATATATATATATATATATATATATATATAGTCTTATTTGTATTATTCCGAATTTTACTGGGTTTATATAATTCAGTAATCGTTCATATACACATAAATTTTAAGCCAAAATGAGATGACTAAAACTGTCTGCTACAAAATAATCATGTTTCATAATTAGAGAATTCATATATTGTTTTAACAAAAACCAATACACCAAAAAATGGGTTGATAGCAACAAATAGTGTATTTCATCGTTAGTTACAATTGTTTCAAGACTATTCGGACAAATTCAAACATTATGTCGTTTGAAAATTTACACAAAACAGCCTATCGTCAGACTTATTGAATAAAAACACTTAAAACATGAATAGTAGGGAGTCTCTCTCTCCCTCTCTCTCTCTCCATATATATATATATATATATATATATATATATATATACATATATATATATATATATATATATATGTATATATATACTCTGATAATTATTAAATACCTACAGACACTACTGTTTAATCCTTTCGGGAATAATCAGTGCAGGTTGTCATGATTAACACCGGTCGATACATTCGAACGCGGCAACAGAAGCTATCTCTGGCTTCACAAGCAAAGATCTTATCCACTTGACGACTGTTAACTGTGAGAAATCCTGTTGTAATTAAAATATTTTTAAAAAATAATTTTTATAGTCTGTCAGAGTGATCTAATCATTATGTGATGATCTGCGCATTGGATGTCATCAGTTAGAATCGAAAATAAAACATACAAGTGTACACCTCATTACTTAGACTTTGTTCAACACATGCGGATGGATAGCTGCTGCTTTTTCCGCCCGTTTTAAAGTTAGTTCTTATTTTAGTCCATCTTTTTCTCTGCATGTTCTTAAAAGTTGTCTATTAATGATATATATATATATATATATATATATATATATATATATATATATATATATATATATATACAGGTGATTAAAAAAATAAATGTTTAAATTTCAACAATATTTCTCGCGGTTAAGGGTGGCCGAATGGATTAAGTCTTTGCTAATGAAGCCAGGGATGCCAGATGTCGGCGAGTTCGAATTCATCGACTGGGACACCTTACACTAATGGTTCCCGAAAGGATGAAATACTAGTGTCCGTAGGTGATTATTAAAGTAAAATATTATATATATATATATATATATATTTAAGAGCAAATAGTTGATAAAAACACTTTGAAAAAGAGTTAAAAACATATTTAATCTGAAAAGGAAACACTTAATAAGTGGATAGTCCTTAATCCGCGGAGTTTCGAACTGTTTTATTGCATATATATATATATATATATATATATATATATATATATATATATATATATATATATATATATATATATATACTGGCAAACACCAAAATCAACAAGAAGAAATACGTTATATAGTTTATATATATATATATATATATATATATATATATATATATGTGTGTGTGTGTGTGTGTTATAGGGGCTATATAAATTTCTTCAACACCAATGGTGGACTTATTAATAGTACGAGCGGCCGGTATACACTGCCCGGTGTAGGTTTTACGGAATAAAAATGTGTCAAGATATGTACAAACTTTGTATTTTTTTTCAAACATATCTGATGAGATGTAACTACGAATTTTTTTTTAAATGCTATAAATTTATGTCGAAGCAATTTTAATATCCGAAGAAATACTAATATGAACTCATACCTTCTTGTTGTTTTTGGTTTTTGCCACTATATATATATGTAAAAAAACACTTTGAAAAAAAACACTTTGAAAAAGAGTTTAAAACATATTTAATTTAAAAAGCAAGCACAAAATCAGTGGATAGTCCTTAATCCGCAGAGTTGCTAAGAAATACTTTCCTTCTCACCAGAAAATTAGCAAAATACGGGATCGGTTTTGCTTGTAAAAGTATTTGATTAAACTACAAGTAAGTCATAGATCTTAATTTGTAACAAATAGTGAAACAGAGGGAATAGGGTGAGGAAAAATGTGATTTCACGTGAATGGATGGTCCGGTAAAGTGTAAAATATCTAATAACGGTAAAATCAAAAAAAAAAGTTGATAAAATTTCCATTTCCACAAGTAAAATTCAAAGGAATCGTGTTAATGGAAGATGGTCCAAAGTAATCCAAAAGGCAGAATTCCATGGAATAATTCACAAATGGGTACTAGAAAAAAGAAGGAATGAGTCCAAATAATATAATTAAAAGAAAGAAGAAATGGAGAGATTTTAAAACACCGCTGTCTAGGCTGATTTAAGAAAAGTGAGTTACATATATATATATATATATATATATATATATATATATGTATATATATATATATATATATATGTGTGTGTGTGTGTGTGTGTGTGTGTGTGTGTGTGTGTGTGTGTGTGTGTGTGTTATTTGAGAATGAAAACCGAGAATTAATAAAATAGTAATCAACGTTTCGTCCCTATTTCAGGGGACATCATCAGGATTTCGTAGAAAAAATGTAGAAGAAAACGATTATAGACCACATGTGAGTGGAAAAGGGAAAAAAAATCCTAAAATCGTTCCCATTCTGGGTAGAATCTATAAATGAGCGTGTGAAAAGGTTGGATTATTCTATGTTTATTTATATATATTGTGCGAATGGAAATTCAATTAACTTTCTTGGATTTTACCGCCGTGGGATTATTTACCTTTCACCAGACTATCCATTCACGTGTAATCACCTTTTTCTTCACCATATTCCCTCTGCTTCACTTTTTGTTAATAAGTAAGATCTTTGACTTACTTGCAGTTTCATCAAATACTTTTGGATGCAAAATCCGATCCCGCATTTTGCTAATTCCTACCCTCTGATGAGAAGGAAAGTATTTCTTCGAAACTGCGCGGATTAAGGACTATCCACTTATCAAGTGTTTCCTTTTCAGATTAAATATGTTTTTAACTCTTTTTCAGTGTTTTTTTAACATGTTTTATTAACTGTTTGCTCTTATATATACATATATATATATGCATATATATATATACATATATATATAAATATATATATACAGAAATATATATATACAATTGAAAAAACTACAAATTCCCGATGTTTTAGGCGGTCTTCATACCTCTGCTATAGACCACCAACATCATTAGGAAAACCCTTGATGTTTGAATCTCCTGGTCTGGAGCCGGGATTGAGGGAAATCCTCTTTAAATGAATTCCATCTCTTTCCAGAGAGACGTTGATAAACGAAATCAGAATTATTATTATTATTATTATTATTATTATTATCATTATTATTTATATAATTGTTGTTGCTGTTATTATTATTATTATTATTATTATTATTATTATTATTATTACTACTACTGCTACTACTACTACTACTACTAAACTACCATTGGCTAATAGATTTTCATGATATTAAACCACTGGAATAATATTTTCTAATATCTATCTATCTATCTATAACTATATCTATAACTATCTCTCTCTCTCTCTCTATATATATATATATATATATATATATATGTGTGTGTGTGTGTGTGTGTGTGTGTGTGTGTGTGTGACTAGAGGATGGCAGATGGACGTACCATTTTCGTCTTTTTTTGTCAGATAGTTTTTGATGTTTATCTCCTTTTTTTCTCACTATCAGCAACAAATTTCCAAGATGGCTACAGGCTGTAGTGACCTAAATAAACTAAACTCGTTGTGTCTGTGGTTTAGATTAAAGTTTTTCAGAAACTTCCATTTTCGAACTTGTTGCTCACAAAATTAAACAACCTGTGAGTTACAGACATTAACTCACACACACACACACACACACACACACACACACACACACACATATATATATTACTGCCATTAGCGTATTAAGCGAAGCTCTTTGTGTAAATAAATCGAGCGGAGGCATTTCGGCGATGTGAAACATCGTTAATTCATTACCCTCACAGCAGCAGCCGTAGAGTGCAATGGTGAGAAACCTTGACTGTCATCTGTGGCGGTCGCGTTTCGATCCTACCTTAAGGCAGTTGCCTGTTTAACCGCACTGATGAGCTGCTAAAGTGCCCTGTATGTGTATATATATATATATATATATATATATATATATATATATATATATATAGTCATCCACATACAGTACTGTTTCGCTGTTTCACAGCTCATCAGTGCGGCTAGACAGGCAACTACCTCAAGCAAGGATCGAAACCCGACCGTTTGTACGGCAGTCAAGGCTCCTAACCATTACGCTATTGGCGGCTGCTTGAACGAGTAGTGAGTTTAACGATGTTTTGATATATATATCATGATTTTCTTGGGGGTACACAATTTTATGAAGGCAATCATGAAGGGAAGACGTATTCCTTCGGAATTCATTTTATATTAAAAAACTGAGGAGAAAAGGAAAATGGATAGCGACTAAAAAATAAAAGTAGGGAAATAGAAAAAAAAATCAAAACGAGTCAATTGACATGTTTCGCCCTCACTCATCAAAATTAAAATACAGGGATTTATTTTTTATTAATTTGTTTTCCTTAATGATAAAATCTAAAAAAAGAGACGGGAGCTAGAACAATCGTATGGGGATGAATTTTAAAGGCTGATCACGTTCAAACCCAACAAGCAGTCCTTTTGCTTACAAATGGAAGGCTTCCTAAGGCGAACGTGAACAGTCTCCAAGACTTTTAGATGATATACGGAGTGAGCTCGACTCAATACGGAGAAAGAGTCGATGCTGAAGTTCGTTGCACAATCCCGGTATTTAATAAAGTGGTCCGTTATAGCGGATCCATATGTGTTCTTTACAGCGTCGGTAGGTAGGAATCTTCCAAACCTGAGTTTGCTTGGTACATGTTGTTGTATCCGACACTATAGAACGTTGTTAGATGAGACAAGTCATTGGTACCGTCGGTTTAAAGCCCGATAATTAGGACTGTTTAAGATATCAATATCAAGCACTCTTCAGCCAATACTCATATATATATATATATATAAATATATATATATATATATATATATATATATATATATATATATATATATATATATATATATATATGAAAATGTATGAAAAGAATACGAAAAGTATAAAAGCTTATAGCTTTTCTTTATTTGTTTTCAATTGGTGACGAGCAGGAATACAAAATAATATTATGAGAAAATTTAAAAACTTTTTTTACAAGAACATAATTTTCGACCGATCCTTCAGTATTCATCAGTGTATATTATATATATATATATATATATATATATATATATATACATATATATATATATATATATATATATATATATATACACTGGTTTTAAACGATATTAAGGTTAACGTCTTCGCCTTGGAGATCCTGTGCTTTTCTTAGAAAGTCGCCCATTTTTTATTTGGACGTATTATTTATTTATTTATTATTTTTTGTATTTATATATGTACATATATATGTATATATGTATATATGTACATATATATATGTATATATATACATATATATATGTATATATATATATGTATGTATATATGTATATATATATGATTTTTGGAACAACCTTTATGTGTGTATGTTTGCATGTGTGTGGACATGCATATGTATGTTTGCGCGCATTCTGTGTGTATGCATGTATGTGTGCATGCATGTGTTTATTTCCAGGTGTATGTGGGATGGAGAGGGCTCCCGAAAGCAGTGGTGAAAGCAATCCATCTAGGAGAAGCAAATCTCTGATTTAAAAAACCATAAAGCGGGAGACCAGTACCCGCATTAAGCTGGTCTACAGTTTAACGTATTGCTGGTTATCTTGCTCTTGCTTGTTGCTGGACCTCAACATTTTGAACCGAGAGAGAGAGAGAGAGAGAGAGAGACTTAGCTGTCGTACAAAGCTAAATCACTGTAACATCATCTTTGTATAGATACTCCCTCAGGCATTTGTCTATAAAATAGTCCTAAAGCAATGGAAAAGTTGTGACACGTGTAGGCTTGAAATGCTGGAAGCATGTAATAATTGATCTCCCATCATTGTATGTATTCGTGTGTGTATGTACGTATATGTATACGTATGTTTATATATGTACTTGTGTATGTATATGTATATATATCAATATGTATATGTATGTATATATGTATATATGCTTGTGTGTGTTTGTATGTATAGATGTATATATATGTTTGTTTGAGTATGTATGTATATGTACATATTGAGTATCTATGCATATGTGTATGTTTGTGTATAAGTGCATAGATATGTGTGCATATGTATATGTATTTATATGTATGTGTATGTATATGTGCATATATGTGTATGTATTTGTATGTGTATATGTGTGTGTGTATTTGTATATGTGTTTATATATGCGTATGTATTTGAGTATGTATGTATGTATGTGTCTATGTACATGTATCAAAGCGCGAATGAACTCTTTTTCTGGGTCAACGGCCAACTAGCACGGTGTATATTTGTGTGTGTGTATATGTGTATTGGGGTGGAGAGGGCTCCCGTAAGCCGTGGTTAAGGCAACCTTTCTAGGAGAAGCAAATCTCTGATTTAAAAGACCATAAAGCGGAAGATCATTACCCGCATTAAGCTGGTCTGCAGTTTAATTTGTTGCTGGCTATCTTGCTCTTGCTTGTTGCTGGATCTCAACATTTTGAACCGAGAGAGAGACTTAGCTGTCGTACAAAGCTAAGACTCTGTAACATCATCTTTGTATAGATACTCCCTCAGGCATTTGGGCTCATGGATTTTAAATGTCTGAGGGAGTGGCACTCGTCTGACAAGACGTTGCAATCATCACATGTATTATGCATTGTGTATGTATGTAGATATGTATATATGTGGTCATGTTTATGAATATATTTATGTGTGTATGTGCGTGTGTATGCATGTGCGTATATATATATATATATATATATATATATATGTATATATATGTATATATAGCAATGACAGTCTTCAGTGTCATATTTGCTTGAGTGTGTGAATTCGCCAGTACCACTAAAAAATTTTTTTTTTAAATAAAAAAATAAAAAATAAAAAGTCATGTAAGTGCTCATCGATTTTAGTGTCTGAGGGAGTGGCACTCGTCTGACAAGACGTTGCAATCATCATAGGTATATCTAATGTATATATATGTATATATATATGTATATGTATGTATATGTATGTATATGTACATATATGCATGTATATATTTATATGTATAGATATGTATATATATATGCATATGTATATGTATATATGTGCATGTATATGTATATTCATGTATATACATGTATATATGTATAGATATGCATATATATGCATATGTATATATGTACATGTATATGTATATATATATATGTATATATATGTATATATGTATATATATGTATATTTGTATATGTATATTTATATATGTATATATAAATGTATATATATGTATATACGTATATATATACATATGTATATATATATGTACATATACATATATATATACATGTGTGCGTATATATATATATATATATATATATATATATATATATATATATATATATATATAGTAGCAGGGTACTCGTCACTTCCTGGAAATGAATGATGATCAACGAATGTTTCACATTACTAAACTTTTATTGTCATCGAAATCGATAAAATAGCCTATTTTTCAATCGAATCGGTGGATTGCCTGCTGTAGTTATGGAGCAATCACGCTGCACCGAAGGTGTCACGGGTTTTTTCGCAATGACTTAATTTGCGATAAACTCTAGTTTACATTGCACTGTAGAGAACCTACTGTGCATTTTATAAGAATACTAGCCTGCGTGCCCGGCGCTTCCGGGTGTTTGGAGGTGTGTGTTGAGCCATCTATCCAGTATATGAACGTAACTGGATATCGACTAATATCTCTTTGCTCCCCCACGGTAACAAAATGGTACACAAGGTCGTTTTTAATGTGGGAGAAAACCAGCTCCACCAAAAGGGAACATTCTGGCACTTTGCAAAAATAAAATTGCCTTAGAATTTGCGGCGTTGCCCGGGTTTTAGGAGGTGTGTGTTGAGCATAAAAACGTGGTAGTAGATATTAAAAATATATCCTTATCTATCTATATATCTATAAAAGTGACCGTATCTGTGTGTGTATGTGTGTGTATATGTGTGCATGTGTGTGTGTGTCTGTGTACATTTCCCTACGCAAAAACTCTGTCAATTTTTTATTGTACAGATTCGAAATTTGATATACAGGGTACTGAGATTTGGGAAAATCTTTGTAATCCGTTTTTGGCCAGACATTTGGCAATTAAGGTGTTCAACGATTTTACCTTTGAGAACTCTACAAAACTTTTCGGGCATTTTTGGTCTAAATACTTGATATTTTAGATATAGGTTCCTTGGACATGGATCTAACTTAATAACTTGATTTGAGCCCAAAACAATAAATACAAGGGGTCATAATAGGGGTCAGAGTAAAAAGAAAATTGACTACTTTTTTTTTTTTTTGCTCAACATACATCTCCAAACACCCGGGCAACGTCGGGCTAAAATGCTAGTATATATATATATATATATATATATATATATATATATATATATATATATATATGCACATAAAGTTATGAACAGTATATAGGGCCCGAGCAAAGCTGGGCGGAACTGCTAGTAGATAAATGATAATTAAATACTTTTTTATTTTCTTGGAGTAAAGGGGGGGGTTTAAAAATTTAAGCAAACACAATCGTAACAGAAAAAAGTTAGTCAGATCTATATAATGGCTTGTCAAACATATTACACATTCTTATTTACATCAAATCCAATATATGTTTATTCAAATAAAACTCTTATATCTACATTATGTATCGACGTGAAATATGAACGTCAATATGTTTGAAAATATGTTTATATTATTATAGATATTTCGCGGAGAATGACAGGTGGGCGCCTTCTGTTTAATCTTCTATCAATACGAGCTTTTTAAATTTTCTTTATTCCATTTTCACTTCAAACAATGCACAGTGCCACTTTCATGCAAGGCGCTACTATCGGCGACATAAGTTGCAGGGATTCTATGTAGGGAGTTGAGCAGCAAGATATCTGTTCACATTACATTTGAACTTCCTATGTCAGCAGAGTTAGAAAAGCAGGCACCCGGAAGGAAGTTCCAATATCTAGCAGTTCTGGTGAAAAAACAGTATTGCATGTGGATATATATATATATATATATATATATATATATATATATATATATATATATATATATATATATATATATATATATATATATATAGATATATATATATTCAATTTTCGGTATACAAACTCGGGATTTGACATATCGAGTATTGAGATTGGGGAAAATCTTTTTAATCAGTTTCCGCTACAAATTTTTCTGTCAAGAAGTCAAAGTTAATCGATTTGACCTTTGGAAACTCTGCCAAACTCCTCCAACAATTTTGGGTCTAAATACTTAAAATTTTAAATGTAAATTATTTGGACATGGATCAAATTTTTAATTTGATTTGAGCCCCAAAATATTAATATTTAGGCGTCAAAATTGGGGTCAAAATTTAAAAAAAATTTTACCTCTGGGATTTCCACCAAATTACTGGTCTAAACATTTGAAAATTTGCATAAAAGGAATTCAGAGATAGGGCAAGAATTTGAATCGGTTTGAGTCGAATATTTGAGCTGCCAAGGGGCCAGTGTCCAAAAGATTTGACCTCTGCAGTATCTAGCAAACCACTCAGCAAATTTTGGGTCTAAACATTTAAAATTTATACATAATGGGTATTAAGACATGTGGCGAAAATTTGGCTGGCAAAAGGTCAAAGTTGAAAGAGTTGACCTTTGTAGATTCTATCAAATTTCCCCGCCAATTTTGGGTCTAAAGACTCGAAATTTTCGATGTAGGTAACTTGGATATGAGTAAAACCTTGTATTTTGATTTGAGACCAAAATAATAAATGTTGAGAGGTCAAAATAGGGGTTTAATTTTAAAAAATTGACCTCTGCGGTCTCTACCAAATTACTCAGTCAATTTCTTGTCTAAACATTTGAAATCTTACATAAAGTGTATTCACACATAGGGCAAGTTATGAACAGAACATGGGGCCCGAGCAAAGCCGCGCTGAACTGCTAGTATATATATATATATATATATATATATATATATATATATATATATATATGTATATACATATATATATATATATATGTATATACATATATATATATGTATATATATACATATATATACATATATATGTATATATATATGTATATATATGTATATATATATATGTATATATATATGCATATGTATATATATATATGTATATATATATATGTATATATATATATATATATATATATATATATATATATATTGTTATGGTGTGTGTTCCTTTATAGAAGCGTTGATTGAGTTTGAATAGAATAAAATACGCATTTTGGCTTCAAACGTATCTAATACGTATTTCATTTTATTCAAACTCAATCAACGCTTCTATCACCCTAATATGCATACTGCGTGACCAATTCCGACATTTGAAAATACTACCGCGAAAAACAACAAACTGATTCTCTGCTCCAACAACAACAACAAAATAAAATAAAACAAAATAAAATAAAATAAAATAAAAAGAAAGAAATACTGAGGATGTAACTTCGAAATATATTTATAAATTTTTAACAAAAAAAATATCTGTTTATTTTCTTTAATAATGCATTTATTTGGGCCTCAAACGTATCCAATACGTATTTTATTTCATATACATATATATATATATATATATATATATATATATATATAATTTGATTAGTTTTTTTTTTGGAAAAAGAATTCCAGCAGAGTGCTCAATTAAAAGGAAAATCCAAATTTTAAGAGCGTACTTATAAGATAGACGAATATTGGCTGAAGAGAGCTTGATAAGGATACCTTAAACGGGCCTTATTATCGGGCTTGAAACCGACGGTACCAATGACCTGTCTCAACTAACAACTTTCTGTACACAAAATATATATATATATGTATATATATATATATATATATATATATATATATATATATATATATATATATATATACGATGATCTATGCGTAAGAGCAAAATTGACCGACTTAATTCAACTGAGTGCTCAACGATAAGAACCGAGTCTCTTAAAGGGACTGACGTAATGAATTATTTACTATAATAACTAAATGCCTACAGACACTAGCGTTTCATCCTTTTGGGAATCTTCAGTGCAGGGTGTCACGATTAACACCAGTCGATAGATTCGAACCCGGCAACGCAAGCCATCTGTGGCTTGATTAGCAAAGACCTTATCCATTCGGCTAGCATTAACCGCGTGAAATGACGTTGAATTTAAATATTTTATTTTTAAATGTTTTTTACGTCAGTCCGAGTGATCTAATCGTTATACGGTGATCTATGCATCAGAGCTAAATTGAACGATGTTCTGTATGAAATTTTTTAGCAAACAGTTATTACATATTTTTCAATTACGTAAGCGTCATCAGAAAGAATATCTATATATCTATAAAAGTGAATGTGACTATGTGACAATGTGTCTGTCTCTGTGTGTGTCTGTGTACATTTCCCTACGCAATAACTCTGTCAATTTTAAGTCTACAGACTCGAAATTCGATATACAGGGTATTGAGATTTGGAAAAATCTTTGTGATCCGTTTTCGGCCAGAAATTTGGCTGTTAAGGGGGTCAAAATTCAACGATTTGACCTTTGAGAACTCTACATGACTCCTCCGACAATTTGGAGTATAAACACTTGAAATTTTAGATATAGGTTCCTTGGACATGGATCTAACTTAATAACTTCATTTGAGCCCAAAACAATAAATGTCAAGGGGTCATAATAGGGGTCAAATTTGACCTCTGCGGTTTCTACCAAACTACTCAGACGATTTCTGGTCTAAACATTTGAAATTTTATATAAAGGATATTCAGCAATAGGGCAAACTTTTTAATCGGTTTAGGTCGATAATTTTTAGTTACCAATATATAAATGTTTGTATGTATGTATGTTCGCATGTCTGCCTTAAACTTTCGATAGAGGCGACGGATTTTCGCAAGACCAGTATCGTTTTGAAGTTCGACATTTCAGACGACAAATATCGAAAAATTGGCTAAAAACATTAATATCTTCACCTTCAACTGGGCACTTTTCTACAGGGGGGATGGTCGCTTTTTCGCCTATATATGTTAAAGTCATCCTCTCCTTTCGATTGTCTAGCCTTAATTTAAACATGTCCCTTCCGGTTTGGCGGTGGTCGTAAAAGCAAGACGTCAGGTTTTTTCCCCGGTTCTTTTCCTCCTTCGCGGTACGGGTTCGAGCCTGGTTTCCTACCACCATTTTTTTTTTTTGCTCCAGAGACACATCCAAACACCCGGGCAATGCCAGGCTGAAATGCTAGTATATAATATTTATGCGATTGTCTTGATTCGACATTTTACTCGTAATCATCTGTAAAAATAAAGGCATTGGTATATTAGCCTATTTTCAATGCATATGCAAATCATGCGATCAATTACAAACTAACCTTGAACTTAGCAGAGTCAATATTGCAAGTATTGTTTCGGGTTGTCAGATTTCCAATGTACACACAAGTCTCTCTCTCTCTCTCTTTCTCTCTCTCTCATATATATATATATATATATATATATATATATATATATATAAGAGAGAAAGAAAATTAAAACTGTAAATTGAACTTTACAATCAAAATTTATTTTTTATTCCCTCCCTCCCGCTTAGCTTGATCTTAATTTACATTTAAAATTTAATCTGAAATCACTTTTTTCAATTAAGCCGATGATGAAGGTTCTCATACTGGGTTTCTCTCATTTTATTGCGCCGTCCCATTCGACTGGAGATCGACTTCCCTTTTGGGCTACTGCACTGTCCGGTAAAAAAAACAGTTTTCGTTATTTCAGTTGTTTTGAAGGCTTTCCAATCAGGATTATATGCATCGTCACACTGGACTTATTTTGGACTTCATTCTCTCTAAAAAACAATTTTCGCATTTTGGATCAACTTGAGATGATTTTCATGCAATCTACTAGCGCTCGAAAGTATCCTGTACCTCTATAAGGCCACTATTCGCCCATGTATGGAGTATTGTTGTCATATTTGGGCTGGTGCATCAGCTACTAGTCTCTCACTCCTAGACAAGGTTCGAAAGAATATCAATCTGATAGATCCTGAACTGTCATCCAAGCTTTAGCCTCTGTCCCATCGACGAAATGAAGAATCCATCTGCCTGTTCTACAAGTACTTTAACCGTGAATGCTCTGACGAACTTCAGGCACTTGTGCCCCCTCGACGTAAATACCCCCGACAAACCCGACAAGCAGCAAAACCCCACCCATTCACAGTTGAGATCCCTAGATGTAAGAGAGCCTTCTACTCAAGTAGTTTCTTTCACAGAATCGCTAGACTTTGGAGTTCTCTTCCGGGTATCTACTTCCCCAACTATACTGCCATGGAGAAGTTCACGTGTAATGTGAACCGACATCTTGCTGCCCAACTCCCAACATAGTACCTCTGTAGCTCATGTATCAGATAGTAGCCCCCTACAACAAACTGGCAATGTGCCTTGTTTCTGGTGAAAATGTAATCATTTTTTTTTTTAAGCTGAAATATTATGCGCGGTTTGTTTATATATATATATATATATATATATATATATATATATATATATATATATATATATATATTAGGAATATATTTACATATTATATATATATACATACGAAATATTATGCGCCGTTTATATATATATATATATATATGTATATATATATATAAAT
Source organism: Euprymna scolopes (assembly GCF_053919585.1). Classification (NCBI taxonomy): domain Eukaryota; kingdom Metazoa; phylum Mollusca; class Cephalopoda; order Sepiida; family Sepiolidae; genus Euprymna; species Euprymna scolopes. The sequence continues at coordinate 4,878,374 of NC_136524.1, forward strand.
GTATATATATATGCATATCCACATTTTTTCACTTTTTTATTTGGCAATTTATGACTACAATAAAATGCGGTTTCACTTAATGTATTAACTAGCAAATTCTAGCATTGCTACAAATATAATTTGCTGATTTCTTTATGTCCTCTGATGAGAAGAATCTCAAGAATATCATTCGTTGAAATCCGCGGAATAAGTCGAACAATAAATTTTGATTGTAAAGTTCAACTTACAGTCTTTATTTTCTTTCTCTTATAATAAGCTCGACTTTCTAGTGCTTATTGAGCTTTTTATTCGGTTGGGACTAAATTTTATGTATATAAATATTGTTATTTATATTAGTTTGTGTATATCAGGTAAACACTACATCCCTTTGATTTCATTATATATATATATATGTGTATATATATATATATATATATATATATATATATATATATATATATATATATATATATATATATATATATATATATATATATATAAGCGAGATAAG
>NC_136524.1:4881363-4888863 GCF_053919585.1 Euprymna scolopes
TATATATATATATATATATATATATATATAATGCACGTTATTAGTGTGAGTTTGTTTTTATGGACTCCGATACGGCTCTTACAATGTCAGTACAATTTCGATGGAAAGATTTCCGAGTTCGAAAAGATAAACCTGAGGAAGGTCGGAGGTAACATCGATAGAAACGCTGTTAAAAATACTTCTAAAAATACGTACAGTAGTTTGATGAACCCAAATAATACGAATAACTAATTCTCATTTTTAAAAATTTAGAAACGTAAGTTCAGCAATTTGGAGCTTTTTTTTTTCTTTATATTTGATTGGCGCTTTCTATCGAATATGAGTAAGAAATAGCGAATAATTACGAGATCGTATGGACCATGAATGTCTCTCCTTTCCATGCAATAAGCCAAATCAATATTAAACCGGAAAGACGAAACCTGTCTACAACTGCTAACACGGAAAATCGCAACAAATCGCAACACTTCAATTGACCGAGGCATTTATTTAAATATTTATATACCAGCATCGACAACTTGTACAGCATGTCACCAGGTGTTAAGCTGAACCATTAAAAACTCATCAGAAATACAAACAACGTATTACATGCAGGCTGTGGGCACGATAAATAAATAAATAATTTTAATAGTTCAATTTTACAATAGGGGCTACTAAAATATCACCTACTTAATTATATTTAGGCGCACATGTTGGGCAAACTTAATTATGAATATTAAAACGATTCCAGGGTGTTTGCACCATGGTGTGGATTTTTTTTGTTGCTAGATGTAAACAAGACGTCGTCAAACAGTCAATTAGTACTGTAATAAATTATTTTTTCTCTTCTTTCTACCTACTCAATGCAAGATGTTTTGCCATCGATACCTAAAGGGTTCACCTTGATTTAGAGGCATTACACCGAAAGGCCTTCCTATTTAATTACCGAAATATTAAGAATCAAAGCTCTCCTTTGGTAAACTAAAACAATATATCAGTAAAAATCGCCGAGGTTGAAATAATGAAAAGATATTTGGCTCTACTAAGCTATTGTGCATTTTACCCCGTTTTTTACCAATTATACATCCTAATGCGTGTATACACACACACACACACGCACACGCACACACACACATATATATATATACACAGAGAGAGAGAGAGAGAGAGAGAGAGAGAGAGAGAGAGAGAGAGAGAGAGAGAGAGAACGAATAATTAATAAAACATGTTAAAAACACTTTGAAAAACAGTTAAAACATATTTGATATAAAAATTAAACACTAAATAAGTTGATAGTCCTTAATCCGCGGAGTTTCGAAGAAATACTTTACTTCTCATCAGAGGGTACGATGTTAGCAAAATGCGGGATCGGATTTTTCATACAAAAGTATTTGATGAAACTACAAGTAAGTCATAGATCTTACTTAATAATAAAAAGTAAAGCAGAGGGAATAGGGTGAATAAAAAAAGTGATTTCACGTAAATGGATAGTCAGGTGAAGGGTAAAGTATCCAATGACAGTAAAATCCAAAAATGCAGAATCCAAGAAAATTAGTTAAATTTCCATTCGCACAAGAAAATCAGAGGAAATCGCGCAATTGGAGGATGGTCTAAAGTAAACCAAGAGGCAGTAATCCGTGGAATTATTCACAAATAGGTACAAGGAAAAGGAAATTAATTTCAATAATATTATATGTGCGTAAAAAATGGAAGGAAATTTAAACTCGACTGTCGAGGCAAGGCTAAATTAAGAAAAATGAGTGGATAAGACAACTGAGTGAAAAATATAGAATGGTGATTGAATTAATTTTAAAGTAGAAAAGCCAATGTCAAAATGGCCCAAACAATGTGACGTTGTAAAGCCCCAAAATTTAAAGCGGAGATATATATATATATATATATATATATATATGGAAGTTTAAAAAAAAACAATGCGGAAAGGACCATAATCACAAGAGTAAAGAAAAACAAACAAACAAATAGAGAAATGTTAAACTGTTTATTCACTCAAGTTGTTGGTATGTCCGGTGTATATAAAGTCCGTTGGTGGTATGGAACTTTGATTAATTTCGGAAGAAAATACATCCCCTTTTAAAAAGAAAACAAAAGTATATTCAAGATGGCCGAAGAGAACAGGACTGCAGATAGAGGTTAGGACCGCAGTAAGATGTGACTAGATACAGCCTGAAGTTACTGGGAGTAATTATATTTTATTAATATTTTTATTTTTTTGTTGTTATAAACATTTATTGGCTATATATTTATTATATTTTTACTAGAATATATTGTCCTTTTTTCCCAGTTTTAACAATTCCTTTACTTTTCCATGTTTAAGCTTAACCGTATTACTTTTCATGCTCGCATTTTTCTATTGTAATAACATTATATAATCAATTCTTAATGCTACAATATTTTAAGTTATAAATTTATTATAATTTTTACAAGAATATCTTGTTTTCTTTTCCAGTTTTAAGAAATAGTATTTTATTTTTCCATGTTTAAGCTTAACCATATTACTGCTCATGCTTGCATTTTCTATTGAAATATGGATAGATGGATAGATAGTTAGGAAGGTAGGTAGATAGATTGATAAACAGATAGATAGATATAGATAGATAGATAGACAGATAGATAGACATTTGTTTAATCAAGTCTGTGTATATTGTTTGCATGAACTCAAAACTAATATTTTCCCGAATGGGAACACTATGTGCGTACAACTTATAAATAATTAATATTATATAAATATTGACTTTGCTTGAATTGATCAACGTTTTAACAATAAAGTTAGATCAATTTTGTGTGTGTGTGTGTGTGTGTGCGTGTGTGTGTGTGTGTGTGGTTAAACGAATGAGATTAACTTCATTAAACGAGGCGTTGAGGGGATCGAAAAAAAATTTGACGACCTTGATAGAGAGACTGCAAACCGACCAAAACATGCTGCCCCAGATAAAGGTCGTCCCAACCGTTTTATTATTATTATTATTATTATTATTATTATTACTATTATTATTATTATTATTATTATTATTATTATTATTATTATTATTATTATTATTATTATTATTGTGTGTCTTTTTTTCTCAATGGTCTTATAAAATACATTGTGTTATTTGGTAAGGTAAATAAATATTTTACCTAAAAATTATCGTGTCTCACACACACACACACACACAGACATATATATATATATATATATATATATATATATATATATATATATATATATATATATATATATACATATATATATATCCTGTAAAAAGATATCCAAAATCGAAAATACTTGTATTTCAACAAGGGTCAATCATAAGACAGCAAATTTTATATTTAAAAAAAATGTTTTAATATAAATATATATATATATATATATATATATATATATATATATATATATATATATATATATATATATATGTATGTATGTATGCGTATATATATATGTATATATATATATATCTGTATGTATGTATATATGCGTATATATATGTGTGTGTACGTGTATATTTTATGTATGTATATGAGTGTGTTTTTATATATAGATGTGTGCATATATTTATGTGTGTGCATATATATGTTCGTATATATATATATATGTGCAGAAATATACATACTAGCAAGGGTGCTCGGCGTTGCGCGGGTGTTTGGAGGTGTATGCTGATCAAAAAAGAGAAACAAAAAAAACGGTCAATTTTTTAAAAAAATTGACCCCTACTATGACCCTTTAACATTTATTGTTGTGGGCTCAGATCAAGTTATTAAGTTAGATCCATGTCCAAGGAACCTATATCTAAAATTCAAGTGCTTTGACCCAAAATTGTCGGAGGAGTTTAGTAGAGTTCTCAAAGGTCAAATCGTTGAACTTTGACCCCTTAACAGCAAAATTTCTGGCCGAAAACTGATCACATCGATTTTCCCAAATCTCAGTATCATGCATATCAAATTTCGAGTCTGTAGACCGAAAATTGACAGAGTTATTGCCTAGGGAAATGTACACAGACACACAGACACACAGACATACAGGCACGTTCACTTTCATAGATATATAGATATGTAAATATGTAAGGCAAGTAAGCTACATAACTAACTATATGTATACACATATGTATATATTTCCCTACGCAATATATATATATATATATATATATATATATATATATATATATATATATATATATATATTAATTTATTAATTACAATCTCCACTAAATATATATATATATTAACCTGTCATCCAGCTTGAAACGATCGAATTGATCGTGAAATTCAAACAAGCAAGAAATCAAACAAGTTCCATTGGCTTATATATATATATATATATATATATATATATATATATATATATATATATATATATATATATATATATATATATTTATATATATATATATTTATAATTATTTTTTTACTATAATAATTAAATAATTAAATTATTTTTTTACTATAATAATTAAATATATATATATATATATATATATATATATATATATATATAGTCATCCACATACAATACTATTTCTCAGTTTCACAGCTCATCAGTGCAGTTAGACAGGCAACTCCCTCAAGCCAGGATCGAAACACGACCGGCCGAATGACAGTCGAGACTTTTCATACGGCTTCTGCTGTGTGGGTAATGAATTAACAATGTTTTGACATCGTCCTAATCCTTTTGCTCAATTTGCTTACACGCTTAATATGCTAGTGGCAGTTTGTATATCACTTCCCAATATGCTCAACCCAGGATAGGGAGTATCATATACATATACAGGGTAAAACCCCCCCCCCCGAAAAAAAAAACGGGCCCAACTCTAATTAGGCCCCGTTTCTTAGTGTTTTGTCCGAATGAAATGAAACTTTGGTCATAACTAGTTTACTATATTCAAAACATCACATCAAAACACTTCTTTTTGTTTGCAATAATTTTATTTTAGAATGCTTTTGTCATTTATTATTTTATTTATTTATTCGTTTTTTTTTTTTTTTGTGGGTCGCCCTGTATATATATATATATAGATATAATTAGTTATATATTTTTCTTTTTTCTTTGGAAAAAATAATTCAGTATAATGCTCTCTTATAAGGAAAAATCCGAAAATAGAGCGTTATTATTTATGTTTTGTATAGGTTAGATAAGAAAAGTCATCAGTACCGTCGGTTTCACACCTGATAATGTATATCAATATAATTAAATAGAAATTAATTTGATATTGACATAAATTTTTAGTTTTAAATTTAAAAGGTTAAATTAAAACTTAATTTTGGAGTTATTATTTAAGGGTATTTTAAAAAAAATAATTGAAATTAGACTTTTAAATCGCCACATCCGATATATAAGGCGGGTTATTTCACAAAACGAGAGTTAAACGTGAATTCGTAATGTATATATATTTTTCTACTTCCGGTTAATAAAGACATGAGTATTGGCTGAAGAGATCTTGATATGGGTACCTAAAACGGTCCCTAATTATCCGATTTGACACTGACGGTACTGATGACTATTCTCACCTAAACTCTCTGTAATATATATATATATATATATATATATATATATATATATATATATATATATATATATATATACGTGTAGCGCAGATGCAGCAACTGAAAATCCCAAATTGTCACCCATCCGGTGGTGGCCAGGCATATATATATATATATATATATATATATATATATATATATATATATATATATACTATAATATATGTATATATACTTCTACAATATATATATATATACATATATATATATATATTAATACTTCTATAAATGTATATATATATACTTCTATAATATATATATATATATATATATATATATATATATATATATATATAAATTTATCGGTGTTTTTTTGAATGTGTATTATTTTTTTTATAATGAAAAAACTTTTTTCTATTTGACTTGTTATTTATTTGCTTCCCCACTGAACAAATTAGGCCTATTAACACACGCACACAGACACACACACACCCACACACACACACACATATCTGTATATATATGTATAAATATATATATGTGTGTGTATATATATATATATATATGTATATATATATACTTCTATAAATTTATATATATATATACATACTTCTGTAATATATATATATATATATATATATATATATATATACACACACAAATGTATCGGTTGTTTTTGAATGTGCATTATTATTATTATTATATTAAACCTCTTTTTTCTATTTATTTAATTATTTATTTAATTCTCGACTAAGCAAATTAGGCACAAGGCCATTTTTTGTGGAGAGTCAGGGGAGAGGAAGCTGGATAGTGATAATTGGTATGAAGGTTTTACCCTACATTGACCAAAACTGATTGTTCTAATATGTGTGATTCCCACGTGTAATTTGATGGCAGTATCTGCTCCGGCAAATACTACACTTTGATAACAGAAAAAAGATCTTGTCCCGAAAGCCAAGTAGGAAAAAGTCAGACTTTTTTTTCTGTTTATTCAAAAATAAAATACACCTGTGTTATATATGGCTCGTGGAATTGCATTCATCTACAAAAGACCTAGCTAATTTGCATATTCTTTTAAACATTCATTTTAATTAATTCCCCATTAGTTTTTTTTTTTCGGTGTTTTTATGGGATGATCATATTTAATTAACAATTACGTGTAATTATATTCATGCAGATATTCTACATGATTTATACTTGCATAATATTTGCGTAAAAAGATTATAGTAAACACAAACATCATTTTATATATATATATATACATGTATGCATGCGTATATGCATTTGTTTAAAAAACATTGCCTACTAAACATCTCATCTTTTTGTTCTACCGATATGAAACTTAATATATAGGGTGTTCGAACCCATGCGTAACTTTATACTTGTGTTTTAGTCGGGGAAAATCCGTACAAAACGTGTAAATTTTAAAATGGAATTTTGGCAGGTAAAGGTCGAACGGGAGCATTACGAATATGCATGCATTACGTAATAGCTATTGGTTAACGTTTTAATTTTTAGCCTTACAGCAAACATGTTTTCATAGCTCAAACACCAAAGGAAAAAATAAATCGTAAGCTAAACGTTTTGGTTTCGATTTTCGGTGATCGCGCACGAGTCATTTGTTTTAACTTTTAAAATCATTTCTAGAGCTAGGACAACAGCATATTATTTTCATTCTTTTGACTCTCGAGGGTGTATCCGTTTATATCTTACAAGCTTTTATATAGAGTGATGTGGTTCTCGGTTGATTAACTGTGTCTAACTGTGTTGGATATATACTCGAGAGTCAAAACATATGTATTGGGTCCAATATAACATAATAATAAATACGAAATCTGCATCAATTAAAGTCAAATGTAAACGTATTTGACGACCAGGCAATGCCAGACAATCTGCTAGTATATACATATATAAATATACACGAGCAAACAGTTAATAAAACATGTTAAAAAACACTTTGAAAAAGAGTTAAAAACGCATTTAATTTTAAGAAAGAAGCAAAAAATAAGTGCATTGTCCTTAATCCGCGGAGTTTCGAAGAAA
>NC_136524.1:4893863-4933863 GCF_053919585.1 Euprymna scolopes
TATGAGCAAAAAAAAGTAGCAGAACGGATTTTCCAGGAAAACTCTAGTTGCTTTCCCCGCCCCCGGGGTGCATTTCGTGTTAAAATGGCTAAAATTAACACTTCGGGGTTTTTAAAAAAAATTGATGCCTTGGACTTTTATACACGTTCCGAAAAGTTGTAACTAACTGATTTCTATATAATTGTGTTTGTTTCTACCTCGCGATAACTCTTGTGTGTGCCCTAGGTGCTCGTTTAAGACTATTGGAACTATTTTACCATATTTGTCCAAAATTTTCTGTGTATGTCTATTTAGCAGTTTTCTATGGTGCTGAACTAAAATTTAAATATGTTAAGGCCTAGGTGACTTTTGGGACAAAATGGGGGAAACAAATGATGGACAGAATTCAAATTTACGGCCTAAAAAAATTACATATGTTAAGGCCTAAAACTGCATCGTTTGTTCATTTGCACCAGGATTTGACGTCCACTGGAGACATTTGGGGGTATAAGGGCGTCAGCTGTTGTGCCCATCGCCAAATCGGAAGTGACGAAGGTTTAAATTAAAGCTAGACAATCGAAAATAGGCGATGACTTTCGAAAAATCGGCGGAGAAAGCAACCCTTCCCTGTCGAAAAATGGCCAGCTGAGGGTGAAGGAATTAATGTTTTTAGAGAATATTTCGATATTTGTCGTCCGAAGGGTGGCGCTTCAAAGTGATACCGATCTTATGAAAATCCGCTGCGTCTGTCGAAAGATTTTGCGAGACATACACACATACAAACATAATTTAAACAAACAAAAGTTTAACGTTTTTCTGAGACATACAAGCATACATACATACATACATTTAAACAGACAGGTGAGATTTATATTATGCAATTTCACGGCCCATATATAACAAAGTTGTATTTTCTTTTTAAATAAATAGAAAAAGTGTTTTTAATATGAATATCAATACACAAAAAAAGTTATAGGAGAATAGATCTTTATACTAACGTAGCGGGGTTGTTGCTTTGACCGATCGTAAAATACGCTTAAATATGATATTTTAATTCGTCCAAATTTAGTATTTATTATTATAGTTGTGATTCCAAAAGTAAAAACAATATATTAATATCAGTTAGAATCGAACCTGAAACTGTAATATTCAAAGCTGGCGACGTTACTACTGTAACACGCATAAAAATCGATAAAAAATTTAGCATTAAAATAAACTAAGATGAATTTACAAAATGTATAACGATTTAAAAAAAATTTAACCCATTTTTAATCTTTTAAAAACAATTTTAACCAATTTTTAACCCTTTAAAAACAATTTGAACCAAGTTTTAACCATTTAAAAACCATTTTAACCAATTTTTAAGACCCATGTAAGAACGGTCCGTAAAAAATCCAATTATTTGAGGCTGCTAGTGCCGCTCTGCGCCATTTCGTTACGGAGGAGATACAGTTTGAAAATATGGAGACAGACAGACAGACCGACATATAGCCGTTTATATATAAGACTAGCAAGGAGTTTCTCAGCACCGTATAAAACAATGAGAAAAATTTTAAACATACCTGTTATTCTTAGGATAGAGGAACTTTTTATGTCTAGGTATCATTTGCCATCTTGAGCAGAAGAATATTTTACCTATCCTAGGACAGGTATTATATGTAAGAAATAATTGGAGCTTCCCTAGGACAGGAAATCCTTTCCTAGGGCAGGTAATGTACAACACATATTTTTAATAATTTAAATAATTTTCTGTCGTGCTAAATTTTCTGCATGTCACAGGTAAGAGTTGTTTCTTTTTTTTTACATCAGAGTGCTATAGTAAAGAAGCACCTAATTTCTCATTTAAAAGTTCTACTGCCCGAATATATTACATAATTTTCGGTTTTAAAAACTTTTATGCACGTCACAGGTAGGATTTTTTGTTTTTTCATATGAGTACTATACTGCACAAGTACCTTGGGTGGGATAATGCACAAGTACGTTTTCTAAGATATAGATGAAAGTACTCGATAATTTTACATAATTTTCTGTTGTGCTTATTTTCCTTGTGTCACAGGTGAGAAATTGTTTGTTTTTACATGAGAGTGCTATAGTAAAGAAGCACCTTATTTCTCATATGTCATACAACCCGAATATATTACATGATTTTTGCTTTTGATTACTTTTATGTACGTTGCAAGTAAAATTTCCTTTGTTTTTTGATATGGATACTATACTGTACAAGTACCTTATTTCTTCCTTTTTATATATGGTTGTAACTTCTTATCAAAGCCCGGAAGCCACTCAGGGATAAGGGTTATTGCATGTACAGTAATCAATGTAATAATATCGTAGTGATCGTTAGTATTGGAGATTTGATAAAGTATCTTAATTAAGTGGCCGGTTTATCAGGAATTTGTTTATGTTGGACTTGAAGACATCCAAGTTGTAGTCATGTAGGAAATAGGCAAACGGAAGAGAGTTCCACAGTCGTGCACTTCTGAGAAAGGGGGGTTTGTTCATGATTTCTACGTTTTGATTTAGGCAGAGATAAAGAGTGGGGAAAATTACTGACAGTGGTTTCCGCTGGACGGGTGTTTTTCGTGAAAGATTGGTGAGGGGTGACTAGAGATTGGAGCTCAGACGAGCACTTGGCATGGAAATAACGATAAAACAAAGGCAGGCTCGCAACGTCTCTTCTGTGGGAGAGAGGTTGCAGGGAAGAGAAAAAGGCATCCCCCACTGAGCCACAAAGTCTATTTTGTACTCTGTCAAGACAGGATAGGCTGTTTTTAGCAGCTCCTGCCCAGATGTGATAGCAGTATTCCATACTTGGACGTACTTGGCTTTTATAGGGATAGAGAATTGCATCAGCAGTGAAATATATACTGGAGCGGTAGAAGGATCCCACCATTTATCCAGTAACCTTGGCTAGAGATTTGATGTACGTGTTCCATTTTAGATAAGGAGGAGTAAAGGTCAATGCCAGAATCTTGTCAAAACATGGAGCCTCCCCAAGACGAGAATCATCCATTTCAATTGATGCCAGATGGGGATCAGAGCGTTCATGCGTAAGATACTATGCAAGTACCTTTTTTCTGATTCAAAAATGAAAGAACTCAATACTTTTATGAAATTTTCTGTTGTGCTGAATTTATTATTGCTGGTATTTCGTAAAGCCTGAATAATCAATCAATAATTAGAACTACTGCCTGGTTTTGGTGACAGAATGGAAGAAAAATAGATTAAATTACAGTGTTCTAACAGGACACGTCTTAAGAAGGTCGAAGGTTAGATCGGTCGAGAACGTTATAAGGACAGCGAAGTTGAGTTCAATAATTAGACTAATCCGATATAAAGTAATTATTTTATGATTGATGACGTCGATTACGTGTTTTAATTTTATCCAAATGGAAAGCATTTTTAAACAAAGAAATTGATGCTGAAAAATTATAAATCTATCTATACTCCTATAAATTCGTTTTTCTTTTGTGTGTATTGATATTCGTACTAAAAACCTTCTTTTCTATTTATTTCAAAAGAAAATACAATTTAATATTTATTTGGCTTATTGCATGGAAAGGAGAGACATTCATGGTCCATACGATCTCGTAATTATTCGCTATTTCTTACTCATATTCGATAGAAAGCGCTAATCAAATGTAAAGAAAAAAAAAAGCTCCAAATTGCTGGACTTACGTTTCTAAATTTTTAAAAATGAGGATTAGTTATTCGTATTATTTGGGTTCATCAAACTACTGTCCGTATTTTTAGTCGTATTTTTAACAACGTTTCGATCGAAGTTACCTCCGATCTTCTTCGGGTCTATCTTGTCACACTTTGGAATCAATCCGTCGAAATTATACTGACATTGTAAGAGCCGTATCGGAATCCATAAAAACAAACTCACACTAATAACGTGCATTATATATATATATATATATATATATATATATATATATATATATATATATATGTATGTATGTATGTATGTATATACAAATACATATATATATTATATGTATATGCATATACATATAATATATATTATATATTATATATATTATATATATTATATATATTCATATATATATATATTAATGTATAGATATATATTTTAATGTATATATATATAGATATATTTATATATATAAACATTTGCTTATATATAAACATATATATATACATATATATATATAATCATATATATACATATATATATAAATATATACATATATGAATCTATATATCTTTAAATGTGAAAGTGCGTGTGTGTGTGTCTGTCTGTCTGTGTACATTTCCCTATGCAATAACTCTGTCAATTTTCAGTCTACAGAGTCAAGATTTAATATATAGGGTAGTGAGATTTGGGAAAATCTTTGTAATCTTTGGGAAAATCTCTGTAATCCGTTAAGAGCTGTTAAGAGGCCAAAGTTAAACGATTTAACTTTTGAGAACTCTACATAACTTCTCGTACAATTTTGGGTCTGAGCACTTGAAATTTTAGATATAGATTCCTTGGACAGGGATCTAACTTAAGAACTCAATTTGTGTCCAAAACAATAAATTTTAAGGGGTAATAAAAGGGGTCAAAGTTAAAAAAAAAATTGACCTCTGCGGTTTCTACAAATTTACTCAGAAAATTTCTGGTCTAAACATTTGAAATTTTACATAAAGGGTATTCAGAGATAGGGCAGGCTTTTTAATCGGTTTGGGTAAAAATTTTTTAGTTAACAATATATAAATGTATATATGTATGTATATTTGCATGTCTGCCTAAAACTTTTGACTGAAGCGACGAAATTTTACAAAATTAGTCTCGTTTTAAAGTTCGACTTTTCAGACGACAAATATCGAAAAATTGGCTAAAAACATTAATTTCTTCATCCTCAACTGGGCACTTTTCAATAGGGAGGGGGTCGCTTTTTTCGCCTATATTTTAGAAAGTCATCCCCTCTTTTCGATTGTCTAGCCTTAATTTAAACCTACATCACTTCCAGTTTGGCGGTGGGAGTAACAGCAAAGACGTCACGCTTTTCACCTTTTCTTTCTTCGCAGTACGGGTTTGACCTTTGAACACTTTTTTTTCTCAACACACACCTCAAAACACCAGGGCAACGCCGGGCAGCCATGCTAGTAAATAATATAACGAGAATTGGGAGTTTTATTATATTACTTGTTGTGATGCCCGTCGTTGCCCGGGTGTTTGGAGATGTGTGTTTAGCCGAAAAAAAAGGACAGTTGTAGCAGGCAGGTAGGCTCGAACCCGTTACGCGAAGGCGGAAAAGAAAGTAAAAGAAAACCTGTCATCTTACCGCTACGTTAAGAAGAGACAGAAACTGAAAAAAAAAAAGAGCTGATTTGCAGAAATGAATAGTTAATTGAATGAGTTCATGCAGGTGAAAAATGAACGTCCGTCTGTGTTAAGAATCACGTGCTTAACTCTGGCCGTAGGCCAGTTTTTGCCGTATTTGTTTTCCCACGACATTAGGGAAAACCAGCTCCCCACTAAATGAGGCAGTTTCCGCACTGAATTTTAACTGCGGGGTAGTTATTTTATTTTGTTTTTTCCCCCAGCTTTATTTGGTTTTGTTTCCCCGGTGTGTAGGGGAAAACCAGCTCCTCTTTATTAGGGTAGTGTCCAAATGAAAGCAATTGTCTTATATGACGGGGAAAACCGACATTCACCAAACGTCCATCGCTTTCCATGTGCCGGGAACTGCTGACACGATTTAAAAGTCGGGCAAATTAAAGATACACGCAACCCCCGTTCTTAAGTCCTAGATATTATGATTTAGATAGCATATAAAAAGTTTAAAGAAGGAGTGAGCTGACAGAGCGCCGCCCCCTCCCCTGAAAAAAATGAACCGAAATTGGCTAATATGAAGCTCATTGCCTTTCTGGAAGACCTGGCAGGAAAATCAGGCGGCTACCTTTGCTTTGATTAGTTTCGCTTTATTTATATGAAAAAGACAAACACGTGAAATTACAGAATAGAAGGAATTTTTAAAAAGTTTATTAAAATAAATGTAGAGACGATTCTGATTCCTAAGTCTCTATTCTCTGATCTTGAGCGCGTGCCACAGTGAGGGAAGAGATGACTGGTTACCTTTAATGCATCTAAAACCAAGCTCCTATCTTTACATCATCAACGCTCTGATCTCCATCTGGCATCAATTGAAATGGATGGTTCTCGTCTTGGGAAGGCTACATGTTTTGACAAGATTCTGGCATTGACCTTTACTCCTGATCTGAAATGGAACACGTACATCAAGTCTGTTGCCAAGGTCGCTGGAAAAATGGTAGGATCCTTCTACCACTCCAGTAGATCTCACTGCTGATGTAATTCTCTATCTATATAAAAGCCAAGTACGTCCAAGGATGGAGTACTGCTGACACATCTGGGCAGGAGCTTGTAAAAACAGCCTATCCTGCCTTGACAGAGTACAAAATAGACTTCGTGGCTTAGTGGGGGATGCCTTTTTCTCTTCCCTGCAACGTTTACCCTACAGAAGAGACGTTGCGAGCCTGTCTTTGTTTTATCGTTATTTTCATGGCAAGTGCTCGTCTGAGCTCAAATCTCTGGTCTCCCCTCGCCAATCTTTCACGATAAACACCCGTCCAGCTGAAACCATTGTCAAAAATTTTCCCCACTCTTTATCTGTGCCTAAATCAAAACGTAGATTCCATGAACAAAGCTTCTTTGTTAGAAGTCTACGTCTGTGGAACCCTCTTCCGTTTGCCTGTACCCCACCTGACTACAACTTGGACGTCGTCAAGTCCAACATAAACAAACTTATCTAAGTAAAATACTTCATCAAATCTCCATTGCTAACGATTACTACGATATTTTTACCATTGACTACTGTACACGCAATAACCCTTATCCTCGAGTGGCTTCCGGGCCTCGATAAGTGGTGACTACCATGTATAAAAAGATGACATCGGTTTTCGAATTGGAAATATTAAAATCTAGGAAGTTTAAGTAAACTTCTAAATAAATGCAGCCGATACGAGAAGGCTGATGAAAAAAAAACCCTTTATATATACAAAAACGCGCGTGGCTGTTTTGCCTTTTTTACATTGACTTGCAGGAGTCCTCGGCGTTTCTCGGGTGTTTGGAGGTGTGTGTTGGGGGCGGTATATCAAAACAAAAATAATAAGCGAAGTAATACACCTGTTTAAATATTATTAAAAACACAATAAACGAACCTGATGCAAACGAACGATGTTAAAATTTCTTAAAATCGGAAAAAAAAACACAAGCTAAAAAAGAAAACAGCGAACGTGATGGGAAAAAACAAAAAAAATGAACGTGATGCAAAACGAACGATGTTAAAATTTCTTAAGAAATCTGAAGAATAATAAGAAGAATAAACAAAAACCACAAAAAAGCAAACAGCGAAAAAAATTTGTGAGGAAGGTAGGCTCGAACACGAAGCGTTGAGGTTAATAGTCTGATGACAGAACATGACGCCACGAAGGTAAGGACTTGATTATGGTCGAAAATAAGCGTTTAAAAAGGCAGGTGGCTGAATGTCCACGCATGGTTTTCTAGGTCAAATATCACGCCAGAGCAATAGCACATCTTGTAAGATAACAAATAAATAAAAGACATTTACGACGTCGTTTCGTAAATCATAGATATTACAATATATGGCGGGCATACAGAAAAAATGCCCCCACACACAAACACGCAAACACTCTAACACACACACACACACACATATATATAAGATTATAAACTAGCGGGACCTGTGGAAATTCCACAGGGGACCCATTCATATGTAATATATTGATGTTGGCATTCTGTGGATGTTCAGTGTAAATGGAGACGGTCTGATTTAAGTTCTAATATTGTATTATCTATATATTTATAGGATAGTATGTTTATTTATTTTATACAAAGAATCCACTTATCAAGGTCCAGAGGCCACTCAAGGATAAGGGTTAATAAGGGTACAGTGGTCAATGGAACAATATCATAGTAATCGTTAACTGTAAATTTGGTAAATTTGGTTACTTTTTAATTTTTTTTTTTCATTATATTTCACGCCAAACAAGACACATTGCTACTTTGATGTAGGGGCTACTATCAGGGATATAAGCAAGAGGGGTACTATGTGGGTACTTGGGCAGCAAGATGTCGGTTCACGTTACACTTGAACTTTTGCATGGCAGTACAGTTGGGGTAGCAGGAACCCGGAAGAGAATTCCAAAGTCTAGCGGTTCTGGTGAAGAGACTACTGGAGTAGAAGGCTCTCTTACATCTAGGGATCTCTACTGTGTAGGGGTGGGATTTTGCTGTTTGTTGGGTTTGTCGGGGTATTTTACAGTACTCTTCACGTCTTTCGATAACATTTGCAAATAAATTTGCATTATCGCAACAGTTGCTGCCGTTAATTTCTCGTTTGCAGCAGCTATTGGTTTTTGCTGGGATTTGAGTGGCAATAAGCCTCTCCAAGGCCCCAGTTCTCTTCACACTTATTCGGTCTGGTCAGGTCATCGGTCTTTCTTTCATTCTTGACTCTACTTGGTTATTTGGTCTCGCTCTTTTTTGGGGGGGTTATTATTATTATTATTATTATTATTATTATTATTATTATTATTATTATTATATATTTTATTATCATCTATATATTAATATGATAGCGTGTGTGTTTTTTTGTGTGTTTCGATAACTTCTTTCTTCTTCCTTCGTTTCATTGTTATGAGCTTCAATGTCTTGTAATAAATAATTTTACCAAGAATTCTTTCTAAGTTTTGGTTTCGGTTTCGATTATAGTTGATGGCACTCACGTTATCAATTTTTTTTATATAAATAATTTTACTAACAATTTTTTATAAGTTTTGGTTACGGTTTCGATTATAGCTGCATGAAATCAATATATATCTATAATATAAAGCTGAATGTGTGTGTGCGTGTGTGCGTATGTGTGTGTGTGTCTGGCCACAATAGGCTCCTATATGGTTGACTCTTTTAAAAAAGTGATTACATATAATGATAGAAGATGTATCGAGACACAGGAATGGGTATATCTGATCTGGCAGAACGGTGATTCATTAGAATTGTGAGGTCTGCGTTCGCGCCTGGTCCACGAAGTATGGAAATAAAAAAAAATTAAAAATTAGGAAAAAAAACGTTTACAAGTGTTTTTGATATCGATGTACATAATAATACTTTGATGAGTATGTTTTAACTTAAATAGGGATGGTATAATAAAATTGTGGGTTCCGCGTTAATAAAGACTTTTCATATCTATCTGCGTAAGTATACTTTGATAATTATGTTTCGGATTGAAGAAATATGGTATAATAAAATTATGGGGTGTTCGTTCGCACCTGACCTCCATAGAATTGAAATATGTCACAAAGTTTAACAAGGTTTTTTAATATAGATCCACAGAATATGTGATAAGTGTTTCAGTGTGAACAGGTATGGTATAATAAATTATGGGGTTTATCTATTTTATTTTTACTTTCATAATATTTTGCTTTGGTTTTGATACCCCCAAATTCGAAGCTATCTCTTTACAACCCTTCCTTTTCATAACCTATCATACTTTCATAAATCAGAGTCCATTTTCTGTAGGCTGTTTTTGAACCTAGTCAAAGACGGGTACTTTTGCTAGTATATATATGTATGTATATATATGCCTGTATGTGTATATATATTCATACATATGTATGTATATATGTATATATATATGTATATTTATATACGTATATATATATATATATGCATATATGTATGTACGTATGTATATGTATATATGAATTGATATATATGTATATATATATGTATGCAGATATATGTATATATGTATGTATATATATGTATATATACGTACGTATTATATATGTATATGTGTATATATATATATATATATATATATATATATATATATATGTATGTATATACGTATATGTCAGGTCATGTCATATGCTACTGGTACCATGAAACCCAGTACTACCTGCGTCATGGTTGGGTCACCGGCGACTAAACTGGTTCCCCCATCAGACTTGTTTTGTGAGGAAGGTGGCTAGTCTCCCTGAAGGATTAAAAACAAGACGTTTCAAAGGGCCTGAACCCTTTTTCGGGGTCAACGGCCAACTAGCCCCGTGTATGTTTGTGTGTATATCTGTGTGGGTTGGGGTGGAGACGGCTCCCGTAAGCCGTGGTGAAGGTAACATTTCTAGGAGAAGCAACTCTCTGATTTAAAAAACCATAAAACGGAAGACATGTACCCGCACTAAGCAGGTCTGCAGTTTAACTTGTTGCTAGATATCTTGCTCTTGCTTGTTGCTGGATGTTAACATTTTGAACCGAGAGAGAGTCTTAGCTGTTGTACAAAGCTAAGACTCTGTAACATCATCTGTTTATAGATACTCCCTCAGACATTTGTCTATAAAATGGTCATGTGGCGATGGAAAAGTTGTGACGCGTGGTGGCTTGAAATGCTGGACACATGTAATAATTGATCTCAATGACCGTCTTCAGTGTCGTGCCTGCTTGCGCGTGTGAATTCACCAGTAGGACTAAAAAAAAGAAAAAAAATCATATTTGGGCTCATTGACTTTAAGTGTCTGAGGGAGTGGCACTCCTCTGACAAGATGTTGCGATCATCATATATGTGTGTGTGTGCATATATATATACATATGTATATACATGTATGTATAAATATGTACATATATGTGTGTATATTTATGTATGTACATATATGTATGTATCTATATAGATGTATATGTCTGTATGTATATATATGTATGTATATATATGTATATGCATATATGTATGTATATGTATATATATGTATGAATGTATATGCATATATATGTATGTATGTATGTAAATATCAATATATACGAATATATATATGTGTATGTATATATATGTATGTGCATATATGTGTATGTATATATATATAGTATAATTAATGCTTTGACGATGATACTTACGAATTTTAAAAGGCGAACCATTATAATATATATATATGCATATATATATATATATATATATATATATATATATATATACATATCTTCGTTAAATTTTCTTAAAAACATATTTTTTAACCTTATATTTTAAGCCAATTTAACTTTATGATTTTATTCTAATTCTTATTCTCAATTTTATCTTACTTTGTTTATCAACAACAAAAGTAAATATTTTCCTTTATATTGAAATATTTTCCAGATACATTTGCATTACTTAAAAAATGCTAGGTTTATTTTGGTGTCTTAAAAAAAAAACACCCAAAATTTTTGCTGATGAGGAGACTGTTTCAAAAACTATATGTCAAAATTATTGTCCATGACTTAATGAAAAACATTGTTTCCGAAACGATCGTGCAATTTATTGACTTTGTTGTGTTCCTACTTATGAAACCGATTTTTAATTTTTAATTTTAATCATAAATTATCAATCATCTTAATAAATACACACACACACACACACACATATACACACACACACACACACACATATATATATATATATATATATTTCATAAGCTTTTATTTCGGTTTCGATTCATGCGAATGCACCCAAATCATATGGATATATATATATATTTTATTTTTGAAATCGCAACTTTATAAAATATAAAAATCGATAGAACATTAAATTTATAATAATATATACGAAATCTGCAAGAATTAAAATATCATATTTAAGTGTACTTTAGGACCGGGCTTTGCCGGGCGTTCATGCTAGCTTTGATAAATACTTTTGCAGTTTTAACAAAAGAGCTACAATAATATCAGAGCGTCTTCATTTACACTGAACATGTTCTAAAGAATGCCAACATCAATATCTTACATATGAATGAGTCCCCGGTGGAATTTCCACTGGTCCCGCTAGTTATAGTAATAATTATTATTGTAGTTGTATTTGGTATTATTCTTTTTCTATTTAATATGTTTAATATTGTAAATATTTTTATTCGTAATTTTTTCTATTTATTGTATAATCATTTATTTTATTGTTCATTCATAATAATGCCTTCGTTACAAAATGCGAAATGGAGCAAATTTATTAAGAATGCGCGATGATGTGGAATTCAATATTTCTCACCGCATCGGAAGCTGGATAAAATGTAAATACAAATACGCAAACGATGAAGTTAAACAACTCTTAATATTAAATGAACATTATTATTTTTGCTGTTGTTGTTGTTATTATTATTATTATTATTATTATTATTATTATTATTGTTGTTGTTATTATTCTTATTATTATTATAATTATCATTATTATTATTATTATTATTATTATTATGGTTCCTTATTCATGGATACGTGGAACACTATTGACGATGAAGGTTACTGAGAATGTGCTAGGGCTTTTGGAGACAAGTATGTCTTAATGGAAAACGGTGCTGACAGCAAACAGAGAGGAGATGGGGCAGGTTGGCATTAATCGTGGGATATTTCAAGGAGATTCGTTATCGCCTCTTCTTTTTGTAATGATAATGATGCCACTGAGCATCCTTTTGAAGAGAGAAAAACTGGGGTATAACTTTTGATCTGGTGACAGACGCCTCAACCATCTACTGTTTATGGATGATTCGAAAATATTCGGTAGAAATGAAAAGGAAATGGAGAGACTGGTAGAACTTGTGGGGACATACTCAGAAGACATTGGGATGGAGTTTGGGATTAGTAAATGTGTGGTGCTGATGATGAAAAGAGGAATAAAGGTTCATTCGAATGGAATAGTGCTGCCAAATGGAGAAATCATGAAAGAAGTAGAAGATACACGATATAGGTATTTGTGAGTGTTGGAGGGTGTAGGCATCATGAACAGAGAAATGAAGGAAAAAGTCAGGAAGGAGTATCTTAGAAGAGTGAGACTAATTGCAAAGTCGAAACTGTATGGGGGAAACCTAATAAAAGCATTAAATGCATGGGCCGTCATTGTTTTGAGATACAGTGCGGGAATTTTAGAATGGCCTGACAAGGATTTGCATGCCATGGATATCAAAACAAGAAAAGTTTTAGCAATGATTGGCATATTTCACATTCGAAGTAGCATAGCAAGGCTGTATCAAACGAGGACAGATGATGGGAGAGGATTGAAAAGTGTAAACGATTGTGTTAGGAGATGTTGTTGAAGGAGCATGTGGTTAGGAGTGGATGCTTAAGGTTGTGGCCAATGAAGTGGAAGCATGTGAGACCAAGGCTGATTATGTGAAACGTATGGATAGAGAAACTAGCTAGGAAGCAAATGCATTGAAGGTTCTTCCAGGATATAGCAGAGGTGGCTGATGAAAGATCATGGCAATGGCTTAGAGCTGGGTATCTGGCTAAGAGTACTGAAACTTTTGTTCGTGCAGCACAAGAGCAGGCATTAGGAACACGATTGTTCAAAAAAGTGGTTCTAGGAGAGGAAGTTGCTGCGGAATGCCGGATTTGTGGTAAGACCTCAGAGTCAATTGCGCCCCTTGCAGTAGGGTGTTGTGGACCGGTCCAGAGAGAGTACCGCAAAAGACACGATCGCATGGGACTCCAGATATATTTGGAGGTGTGTAAGAGGATTGGGGTGAAGTGTGCTGGAAAATGTTTTGAGAAGGTGCCTGATGAAGTGAGAACAAGTGACGATGGCAAGGTAAAGGTATGGTGGGACAAAAGTGTCATAACCACCAAGCAATTGGAACATAATCTTCCGGATTTTGGTCGTCATTGACAAGGTCTCAAAAACCTGGCAGATTGTAGACTT
The DNA here is from genome assembly GCF_053919585.1 of Euprymna scolopes. NCBI lineage: Eukaryota > Metazoa > Mollusca > Cephalopoda > Sepiida > Sepiolidae > Euprymna > Euprymna scolopes. The sequence continues at coordinate 4,907,543 of NC_136524.1, forward strand.
CTCAGTGCCCTGGGACAGGAATGTGAGAGAGAAGGAGAATGAAACGTGGAGCAATTATGCTCCATTTGCCTTGGAGATAAGGCGTATACATGGTGTTAAAATACAAATAGTCCCAGTCGTAGTTGGTACACTAGGAGTAGTATCAAGTCGTCTGGAAGGACAATTGAAAAAACTACAAATCCCCGATGTTTTAGGCGGCCTTCAAACCTCTGCAATTATAGGTACCCCCAACATCCTTAGGAAAACCCCTAATCTTTGAAGCTCCTGATTTAAAGCCGGTATGAGGGAAATCCTATGGAAATGATTCCCATTGCTTTCCAGAGAGACGTTGATAAACGAAATCAGAATTATTATTATTATTATTATTATTATTATTATTATTATTATTATTATTATTATTATTATTATTATTATTATTATTATTATTATTATTATTATTATTATAATATTAATAATATAGCGTGTGTGTTCTTTTGTGGTTTATTTAATTCTTATGTTTAATTTCTTGTCATAAATAATTTTACCAAAAATTCTTCACAAATTCTGGTTTCGGTTTCGATTATGGCTGAAGGAACTCAAAGATACACACACACACACATATATATATGTATATATATATATATATATATATATATATATAAGAAGTATGGCGTATATTGCTTTAAGTATTTTTAGAAAATAAAAAGGTATTTTTAGAAGTCTAGAACAATGCAGCAATGTACAGCCGCGTGAAGATAAATAAATAAATATACGAATAATAAATAATTCAATATTAAAAAAAATTATTTATTACATATATTTTTAATATATATTTATTCATTTATCTACCTGAATTTTAATTGTGGGTGGCATTTAATTCCAAAGGACCCATCGTCAGTGGAGAAATGTATCCTCTCTCTAAGATACAAAAATGGCTGTTTTATTTAAATTTAAATCTAAACGCTCGAAGATTAATGTATGTCTTTAAATGTTCATGGGAAATAATTCTCTTGTGTATTTTAAATTCAAACGGTCAAAGATTAATTCATATGCATTTATGTCCAATGAGGTAATTCATTTTTACTTGTCTTCAGGCTTTCTGTTCAGGAAAAGTAATTCATGTTCTATTATGTGCTTATAAACTGTCATTGTTTAAATTATTATTTTTTTGCAAGATTTTAATTCAAAATTGTGTTTGATACGTTATAACTAGCCGCTCTTGTTTTAAAGATATTGTAAGATATTAGACGCTCTGAAGCTTCAATAATTATGTAAGCGGGTAATGGAGGTGACCTTTTTCTTTTTTCTTTTTTTACTTATATGTAGATATATAATCTTTGAGCGTTTGGATTTAAATCTAAATAAAACAGTCATTTTGCATCCTAGAGAGAGGATTCATTTCTCCACTGATGATAGGTTATTACCTGAAAGGACCTTTGGAATTAAATACCACCCACAGTTAAAATTCAGGTAGATAAATGAATAAATATATATTAAAAAATATATATAATAATAAAAAAAGAAAAAATATATACTGGATTATTTATTATTCATATATTTATTTATTTATCTTCACACAGAGACTGTACATTCCTGTTCTAGCCTTCTAAAAATACCACACACACACACACACACACACACACACACACACACACACACACATATATATATATATATATATATATATCATAAGTTTTGGTTTCGGTTTCAATTCAAACTAATGCACCCAAGTTATATAGATATATTTTTTATTTTTGAAATCGTAGCTTTATCACATATAAAAATCGATAGAACACTAACTTTATAATAATATACACGAAATCTGTAAGAACTAAAATATCATATTTAAGCGTACTTTTCCACCAGGCGTTACCAGATGTGCTAGCTTTAGATAAATACTTTTGCAGTTTTAACAAAAGACTTATAATAATATCAGAGCGTCGCCATTTGTACAGAAGTCTACAGAATGCCAACATCAATATATTACATATGAATGAGTCCCCTGTGGAATTTCCACAGGTCCCGCTAGTTATTATTATCGTAGTAGTCTCAACGTTTGGATTGATTTTCTTTTTTAAACATCAGATCAATTCCTTTGACATTCAAGCTGTATTAACCCTAATCCGCCGTTCCCAAACGGACAAGCCTTTTGTAAAATTGTAAAAGAAATTATCTTGTCAATCTGATTAAGCCATTTATGGTGATTTTTTGTTACGTTTCAAGCTTTTCAATTTCAATAGGAATCACCTTGGCTTTCATACAGTTCGAGGTGTTGATTTTTTTTTTTACATAGGAATCACTCTTATCAAGGCCAAGAGGTCATTCGAAGATAAGGGTTAAAGCGTGTAAGTAGACATTGGACAATATAGTAATCGTTAGTAATGGAAATTCGGTAAATTTGTTAACTTATATGGAACGACTCATCAAGAACTTGTTTACATTAGACTTGAAGACAACCATATTGTAGTCAGATGGAAAGCATGAAAACGGAAGACAATTCCACAGGCGTGCAGTTCTAAGAAAGAAGCTTTGATCATGGAATCTACGTTTAGGTTTAGGCACAGATAAAAAGTGGGGGGAATTAATGATAGAGTTTTCTGCTAGAAATTTTATTTTTGTTGATATATTATTATTGTTTCGAAACATTCTTAACTTTCTGATGTTTTTTTTTTAATTAATTCATTTTTTTAATTTATTTTTTATTTATTTGTCATTTTTTTATTTTTTAACATTCAAGCTATAATAATAATAATAATAATAATAATAATAATAATAATAATAATAATAATAATAATAATAATAATAATAATAGATACTGCAACATACAAAATTATATTTAAAAAAAATCGATATTTCTTTTTTAAAAATGTCTAATTAAACAGATGCGGACATTCATATTGACCAACTGGAAATTAATTTCGAAATCGCAATGATCAAATTTTAATTTAAATATTTCGCTATTCCGCCGATCAATAATGGCTTCAATTTTAATCAACAGCAAACCCGGTAAAAATCGACGCATACGTATTCTCTTTGTTGGTCAAAATCCGAGTAAACAATGTAACGGCCAAGGCCACCATTGTATGAAGTATTGTTGCCACATTTGGGTTGGTGCATCTGCCACTAGTCTCTCACAGGGTGCAAAAGAGAGCCGCCAATATAATAAGTCCCGAAATGTCAGCTAGACTTCAACCTCTGTCCCATCGAAGAAATATTACATCTCTCTGCCTATTTTTACAAGTATTTTAATGGTAGATGTTCCCACGAACTACAAGCCTTTGAACCCCGTAAATACCCCCGACAAACCTCACAAGCAGAAAAATCCAACCCCTTCACAGTAGAGAGATCACCAAATGCCATAATGCCTACTACTGGGGAAGCTTCCCCAGAACTGCTAGATTTTGGAAATACTTTCTAGGTTCCTGCTTCCCCAACTGTACTGACATGCAGAAGTTCAAGTGTAATCTAAACAGACATCTTGCTGCTTAACTCCCTACATAGTATCCATCCAATAATGTCCAAGATAATAGCCCCCTACATCAAAGCTGTACTTTGCTTTGTTTGGGGTGAAAATGCAATTACAAAAATTCTGCTACGTATAGCATAAAACTACCGACATTAACCCAATCGATTTCAATCGTTCACTGCCAAAAGACAAAGAGTCAGGGGAGATAGCAAAATTAGACTTTTTCAGGAATGTCTTGTAACGAAACAACTTAACAGTATATTAAATGACCAAGCAGGGTTGCAAGGTGACGTCACAGCGGAGGAAGAGGAATTACAAAAGCAGAAGAGAAAATAAAACATGCAGTGGAAATGGAAACATTTTAGCACGTGTCGACATGGCATGGCCTACATAAACTAGCATTCTAAAATGGTCACCTATCTGGCACTGGCCAACGTATCGCTTCCCAACTTTGGTGATCTAATGTAGACCGATATATATATATATATATATATATATATATATATCAAAATCATAAATATAAATATATAAATCAAAAGTATATACATATATATATAGTACAAAAATAGGATGAGTATATATATATATATATATATATATATATATATATATATATATATATAGTACAAAACTTTGTTGAAATTCAAAGACTTACATTTTTTCTTTCATATACATATATATATATAGTTAATTATTTCACCTTGGATCTATTCATTACACCCGTTTCGTTAATGGGATTGCAATTCTATGAGTTTATGTTTTATTAGGAAATTTTCTTTCTCATCAACTCTTCAGATGTGATTTCCATCCGATGTTAACAACAAAAAGTTAATTTTGTACATGATAAACCGTTTGAGAAAAGAAATTCCATCCCCACGTTGTTACAGATCGGCCATCTGGGTACTGTGCAATATATATATATATATATATATATATATATATATATATATATATATATATATATATATATATATATATATATAAAGGTCAGTTTATGTATGAGTTCATTCCTTGTAAATTCCGAAACAGCTGAACCTATCTTTTGCAAATTTCAGGCAAAGCTCATTTATATGTCTGGACGTGTTCCAAGATAGACTTTGTATAGAAAATATATTGATAAATAGCGAAAACAAAATAAATTCTATCTTAAAAATAGTGTTATTCTCTTATAGATGAAACAAAATAATATTTACTGGGAATATTTTTCTGCGTTACACTAGCCAGCGAAAATAATAAAATACCAGAAAATCATTTTCGAAAATTGATAACATCTGATCTGAAAAAATAGTCTTTTCCTCATATACATAAAAGAATAATTTATATAGGGGAACAGTTTAGGTTACACCGGTGAAGGAAATAATAGAATCTCGGCAAATCATTTCTTCTTAAAAAATTCAGTTATTATCAACTTCGGACTACAGACCGAATAATCTCCTGTGAAAACCTGCGTGTACCTCACTATATTACTTTAATTTTTTTCTTATTAATGAGTCCAATTTATGAAAAAGAACAGACACCATTTAAAATCGCCGCAATGCTTCGTTTGCATATTTAAAAACAAACCATTAATAAGAAGAAACTTTTCCAGGGCATTCATCCTGAAGCTCAAATATCAGCTGACGTGATATTGTAATCAAAAACAGACGGAATTTGCTAAGCAACATTATCATTATTAATTATTTTATTTATAAATATTATTTTATTTATTTATTTGTATTTTTTTTTGCGAATTTGCTCACCAGGCAAATTATTCCTCGTAATATATAATATTTAATGATAGAATGATTCTACAATAATGCATACGCAATCTGCATGTATTAAAATATGTTTAAGCGTATTTTGCGACTGAGCAACGCTGCTACTTTGATGAATCATAAACGACGAAACACGTCTCAGTAGATAATTATATTTCAACACACACACACACACACACATATATATATATATATATATATACATATATACTTATAATATATACTTGTGTGTGTATATATATATATATATTCTAATACATTTATATATGTATATATACTTAAATATCTGCATATATGTACTACTATATATATTATATACATATGTATATATACATATAAATATACAAATATACACATATATATATACATATATACATGTATACATGTATATATATGTATATATGTATATATGTATATATATACATATTTATGTAGATATATGTATATATAGGTATATATGTATATGTATGCACACATATACATGTATATATATATGTATATATGTATATATATGTATATGTATGTATACATATATACATGCATATATACATGTATATATATGTATATATATATATATATGTGTGTATATACACATATATATGTGTATATAGACATATATATGTGTATATACATATATATATGTATATATATATATAGAAATATATACATATATATATAGATATACAAATATATTTATGCATATATACATATATATATGCATATATATAAATAGATATACAAATACATACATTCGTATATTGTTATGTGTATGCATATATATATAGATATGAAAACATAAATATATACATATACCTTTACATATATACACATATATCTATGCATATATATATATACATATATCTATGCACACATACACATGCATATACATATACATATATACGTATATATACATATATACGTATATATACGTATATGTACATATATACTCATATATACATATATACGTATATACATATATATACACATATATTTATACATATATATTTATACATGTATATATACATATATATGTATAAGCATGTATACGTATATATACATATATATGTATATACATATATATGTATATACATACATATATATTTACATGCATCCACACACACACACACATATATATATATATATATATATATATATATATATATATATATATATATATATATATATAACTACTTCATTTACTCACATAAACCTACTATATGAAAGTATAGATTTATGCGTAAACTTTAAGTATTTACTTCAAAAGTGCTCAATACGTAGGTAGAGATAATTAGTAATTTATGAAATATATATGGCGATTAAGCTATACTGAATATGCTGCTAGTTAGTAATTTATAAAATATATATGACGATTAAGCTACACTGAATATTCTGCGTTTCATCCACTATAGCATTCGTCAGTGTAGCTTAATCGCCATATATATTTTATAAATTACTATATATATATATATATATATATATATATATATATATATATATATATATCTATATATATATATATATATATATATATATATATATATATATATACTTATTTGTGCCTGTAATATATATACTGGAATAATACACTGTATTTTATTTTATTTTATTTTTTTTTGGATAACACTATAGCTAAATATTTATTTATTTTTATTTTTATAAATAGCTAATATTTCTTTACCGTGAATTCTCTTTGCAAATTCTTTTTTTCCTCTTTCCTTTTTACATTTATTTTTTGTTTTGTTTTTTGATGGAATAGATAAAATCAATTCCATCAGATATCCAGCATCAGCAAAAAGGATGCGGTTCGATGACAGTCAAATACAGTTTCATGTATTTTTAATGATAGCGAAAATGAATTTGTATAATGGACTCTGTTATGTCGGCTGACCTGTGATAAGACGGACACCATATTAAACAAAACTCTTCGACCATATTTGAATTGATCAACCCTTTTTTGTTGTTGTTTTTGAAGGTAAGGAAGGTAGAAGATGGGGCGCTCGGGGATTTAAAATCAAAGGTCGAGATTTTTCTTCCATCTCTGACCTGTGGTTGATCGATTCATACAATTGACATTCATATAATTAGCATTTTTTAATAGCTGCTTTGTTAACAGTATTTGGTGTGACAATTTAATTTCATTAATGAAGACTTTAGTTTTCAGTCCTTTTTTTTTTTTACTAGCTTGCCCCCGACTTTGCTCGGACAGCTATAATATAAATGCCACCTGTCTGTTTAAATGTATGTATGTATGTACATATGTATGTCAACGGCCAACTAGCACTGTGTGTTTGAGTGTATGTACGTGTGTGTTGAGGTGGAGATTGTTTCCGTAAGTTGTGGTGAAGGCAACTTTTCGAGGAGAAGCAACTCTCTGATGTAAAAACCATAAAACGGGAGAATGTACCCGCATTAAACAAGTCTGCGGTTTAACTTGTTGCTGGTTATCTTGCTTTTGCTTGTTGCTGGATCTCAACATTTTAAATCGAGAGAGAGACTTAGCTGTCGTACAAAGCTAAGACTCTGTAGCATCATCTGTGTATAGATACTCCCTCAGGCATTTGTCTATAAAAATGGTCATGTGGCGATGGAAACGTTGTGACGCGTGGAAACTTGAAATGCTTGAAGCATATAATAATTGATCTCAATGACCGTCTTCAGTGTAATGTATGCTTGAGCGTGTGAATTCACTGGTAGGACTAAAAAAAAATTTTTTTAAATCATTTTTGGGCTCATGAACTTTAATGTCTGACGGAGTGGCACTCGTATTACAAGACGTTGCAATCATCATAACATGTATGTATGTATGTATGTATGTATGTATGTGTGTATGTACGTGTGTATGTGTATGTCAGGTTATGTCATATGCTACTGGTACCATGTAACCCAGTACTACCTGCCTCATGGTCGGGTCACCAGCGACTAAACTGGTTCCCCCACCAGACTTGTTTGGTGAGGAGGGCGGCTAGTCTCCCTGAAGGATTAAAAACAAGACCTTCCAAAGTGCGAATGAACTCTTTTTCTGGGTCAACGGCCAACTAGCACCGTGTATATTTGTGTGTGTGTATATGTGTATTGGGGTAGAGAGGGCTCCCGTAAGCCGTGGTGAAGGCAACCTTTCTAGGAGAAGCAAATTCTGATTTAAAAAGCCATAAAGCGGAAGACCATTACCCGAATTAAGCTGGTCTGCAGTTTAATTTGTTGCTGGCTATCTTGCTCTTGCTTGTTGCTGGATCTCAACATTTTGAACCGAGAGAGAGACTTAGCTGTCGTACAAAGCTAAGACTCTGTAACATCATCTTTGTATAAATACTCCCTCAGGTATTTGGGCTCATGGATTTTAAATGTCTGAGGGAGCGGCACTCGTCTGACAAGACGTTGCAATCATGACGTGTGTATGTATGTCTAAAACTTTCGACACAGGGATGGATCTTCACGAGACCGTTATCGTTTTGAAGGTCGACGCTTCGGACGACAAATATCAAAAAATTAGCTAAAACATAAATTCCTTCACCCTTAACTGAGAATTTTTCTACCAGGAGGGGTCGGTTTTTGCGCCGATATTTTCGAAAGTCATCTCCTCTTTTCGTTTGATTAACCTTAATTCATCACTTTCAGTTTGCCAATAGACGCAACGGCAAACACGTCAGAATTTTTTTTCACGTTTTTTTCCTCTTGTTCGAGCCTGCCTACTACCACTTTTTTCTTTTGCTCCATACACCCGGGCAACGCCAGGCACCCAGGCTAGTATATTACAAATATATTATATATCCGAGCAATATATAATATTTTAATTAATGCAAATTTCGTATTTATATATTATACTAGCGGGAGTGCATGGCGTTGCACAGGTGTTTAGATGGTGTATTAAGAAGCCCTGGGGGGGTAAACAAAAGTAGCGGAGGTGCCCAGGTGTGTGTAGGTTGTGTAGTAAGAAACGCCGGGGTGGTGTAAAAAAAAAAACTAGTAGTAGCGAGGCGGGGTGGGGGGTCAAAACAGCATTAGGCAGAGGTATTAAAAAAGGGGTAGTAGACAGGCAGGCTCGAACCCGTAAATGAGAAAGAGGGAAAAAACCCTGACGTCTAAGGACGTCTCCATGGCGTGACCGGAAGTCATGAACGTCATAATTAAGCGTAGTCGATCGAAAAGGAAAAAATAACTTGCTTACAATGGCGACGCAAAAATCAACCCATCCTTGTACAAAACGGCGGAGTTTTGGGTGAAGGAATTAATGTTTTGGGCCAATTTTTCGATATTTGTCGTCTGAAGGATTGAGGTTTAAAACAATATCAGTTTGATCAGGTTCCGTCGCCTCTGTCGGAAGTTTTAGCGAGACATACAAACACACACAGATTTTTGCCCATTATCTATATATAAAAGCGAAAATGTTTGTCTGTGTGTGTGTGGGGGGGAAGTGCTCTATTCTGCTGGAAGTGGCATTCTTTATTCCTAAACATCTCTTGGGAACGTGGCATAGTTGATTCATGTAGCAAGTTGAGATAATTTAAAGAGTGTATACATTTTATTGCGACACTTAAAGTAATGATCAAAAGAGTAAAAAAAAAAAAAAATGACTCGTGCGCTACCACCGAGATTTGGACTCATAACGTTTAGTATACGATTTACTTTTTTTAACGTAAATTCCTAAGGTATTAAGGTATTTTTGCGTCAAAGCTAAAAATTGAAAACATGAACCAGTACCTATTACGTTACGCATGCATATTCGTAATGGTTTCGTTCCACGTGTTGTGGTTCCTAAATGTAAGAAAGTTTTCTATTCTAATAGTTTTTTCCCTGAAACAGCTAGACTTTGGAATTCTCTTCCTGCTACTTGCTCCCCAAACTTTGCTGATATGGAAAACTTTAAATGCAACGTAAACCAACACCTTACTCTTTCTTAGGCATGAACCCAATTAGTAGCCCCTTACGTACAATATATCTTGTTTTGGAAGAAGGTACGAAAAAAAAAAAAAAAAAAAAAAAAAGAAGGAAACCTCCTCAACACTAATATCTATGGCTAAAAGTACATTACTTGAAAGTACTTCGTCCAAACTCCTCAGCTTAACGTTCACAGGAAACATGAGTTGGAACAAATACATTGAGAGCATTGCCAAAGCTGCTGCGAAGAAGGTGGATGTTTTTTACCGTGCTAGAAAGTTACTTACGCCTGAAAGTATCCTGTACCACCCTTCGCTCATGTATGGAGTATTGTTATCACATTTGAACTCGTGCACTTGCCAATAGTCTCTCGCTTCTGGACGGGGTTCAAAAATAGTCGCCAACCTGATAGGTCCTAAACTGTCATTTAAGCTTCAACCTCTGTCTCATCGACGAATTGTGGCATTCCTGTACCTGTTCTACAAATATTTTTATGGTGAATGATCCCAGTAACTACAATCCCTTGTGCCCCCTTGACGACAAACCTGAAAAAATCCCACCCCCTACACAGTAAAGATCCCTAGATGTAAGAAAGACTTCTACTCTAATCATTTCTACCACAGAACTTCTAGACTTCGGAACTCCCTTCCGAGGTCCTGCTTTTCCAACTGTACTGACATGCAGAAGTTCAAGTGTAATGTGGGCAGACATCTTGCTGCTAAACTCCCTACATAGTACCCCTGCAACTTGGATCCCTGATAGTAGCCTCCTACATCAAAGTGGCACCGTACCTTGTTTGAAGTTAAAATTAAAAAATAAAACAAATGAAGCATCGTCCCCCGTGAGTTCACAGTGAACGAGGCATACAAAAATGACTAAGTTCAGCATTTGCCCCGCCCTATTTAGCCCCAAAAGTCCCCAGAGATCGTCAAATCCTGATGAAAATGAACAAACGATGCAGTTTTAAGCCTTAACATATGTAAATTCGAGTTCTGCACTATGCACAAAAAAAATGGCTAAATCCATCATTACCCCCCCCCATTCAGCCCCAAAAGTCCCCAAGGCCTTAACATATTCAAATTTTAGTTCAGCACCATGCAAAACTGCCAAATAGACATACACAGAACGTTTTGGACAAATATGGTAAAATAGTCCCAAAAATGGAGTGTTTTTATTAGAACTTCTGGGGCGCACCAAGAGTTATCGCGAAGTATAGACACACAAAATTATATAGAAATCAATTAATTATAACTTTTCAGAAAGTTTTATAAAAATCCAAGTGTCAATTTTAGCCATTTTAACCCGAAAGGCACCCCGAGGAGTGGGGGTCAATCGGAGTTTTCCTGGAAAATCCGTTCTGTTACTTTTTTACTTATATCATGTTTAATGTTTGTGCAAAATTTCAAAAAATTCTAAGGCGTAGTTATTGAGAAAAGTGGCGACAGACGAACGGACGAACGGTCCAACGGACAAAGGCGAATTTACAGTTCCAACTTTCTTTGTGTCGAGGGACCAAATGAATAAATAAATAAATACATTTTGGAATATCACTAAAATTAAAGAGCCTTTTTCTCCGTTTTTCAAATTTAAAAAAAAAGAAACTTTATTTTATTTTATATGGCGTTTACAGAGCTATAATATTCAACGCTTCATATAATACCCAAGTGTATTTGTAATATACCGTATTTAATTCCAAGCTTTTGGTACATTGTGTTTTGCAGTTTCCATCTGGAACCGTGAAGTCCTTCTGTTAAGCTCTTCTTGTTTAAGGCCCCTGGATGAAATATATCCACGAACCATTAGATACGAGGCGACACAAGGTCATGGCAGTTCATATTGACAATAAGGTAAGATGACGTTTAATTTACGCAAATGAGGAAGAAAACATTTAACGGAAAGTTTTGATTTTTTACTTACATAACAGCAAATACTGTTGCTACCAATTAACCGCTTTCGCGAAAAGAACACTAACAAGTAAAACAGAGAGAGTAAATATATGAAAGGGAGATAATTGGGAGGATTTTATTGAAAGCAGACGAGTGCCATACATTGTTATACATATGTGCATATTATGTTTATGGGGGCAAAAATAATTAGACTTTACTGGAAACTTAGAAAAATTATGGATTCAAATAGAAAAAATACGAGCATGAAAAGTTATATAGTTAAACTTAAACATGGAAAAGTAAAGGATTAGTCATTAAAACTCCAAAAGAAAAGGACAAGATATTCTATTAAAAAATATAATAAATTTATAACTTCAAATATTACAGCATTAAGAATTGATTATATAATGTTATTACAATAGAAAAAATACTGCAATATTTTACGTTTAAACTCATTTGCCAATTTTTAGTTTAAACACTTAAAAATTTAGATGTGGACATGGATCACACTTTTTAATTTGAGTTGAGCCAAAACAAAAACTGTTAATTAGGGTCCAAATTTTAAAAATTGATCTCTGCAATCTCTACGAAATTACTCAGCCAATTTTTGGTCTAAATATTTGAAATTTTACATAAAGTGTATTCAGACATAGAGCAAGCTTTTTGATGAGTTTTTGGCTGAACGCTTTGCTGCCAAAGGGTCAATGTTCAAAAGATTTGACCATTGTGGTCTCTAGCAAACTTTCAGCCAATTTTTGGACTAAACGTTGTAAATTTCTAGATAATGCGCATTCAGACATGAAGCAAGCTTTTGAAATGTGTTTTGGCCGACAATTTGGCTGCTATGAGTCGAACTTATACACACACACACACACACACACACACACACATATATATATATATATATATATATATATATATATATATATATATATATAGATATAGATATATAAAAGAGTGTAGGCATCAATACTTGTGAGGTTTTCAGCATTTCATCATGTTTTTATTTAAAAATATTTTTATAACGCGTTTCACGCTTTGTTTCGCTCTCTTCAGATTTTCGTAAAATGTTTTTTTTAAATGAGAGTTTTAAATGTTATTATTAGACTTGCTGATACTAAATATGTTTTTTCAGAGTGACGTGGTCTCAGACATTCTGTCCCCAACAGTAAGTGTTGTTAGTGTCCAGTCAGAGTATATATAGTATCAGCAAATGTAAAAATAACATTTCAAACTCTCATTTAAAAAAACAACCTTTTTACGAAAATATCAGAAGAGAACGAACCAAAGCTTGAAACGCGTTATAAAAATATTTTAAAATAAAAATATGATAAAAGGCTGAAATACCAACAATTGTTTATGGCTACAATCTTTTACATATACATTTTTTTTCTCTCGGAGGAAGAAAAGGGGGAAAAAGATTGGCAAAGGAGTCTTGCTCCGAAATATATTTCTTTAAAAATTATCACCCGTTTATTATAAAAAATTTCGCATTACAGTTTTGGCTTCAAATGTATTTATACATGTTTTATTCTTCAAATTTCACTCAGCGCTTCTAACGGATATAAACAAAAAAGCTACCCATATATAAAGTCGGGTTTAACTGCTAGTATAATAATACTTATGAAATCTGCATAATATATATACAATGCATAATATCTATCTATCTATCTATCTATCTATCTATCTATATATATATATATATATATATATATATATATATATATATATATATATATATATATATATATATACGGTTATGAACATACTACCCGAGCAAAGTCGGGTTTAACTGCTAGTATAATAATACTTATGAAATCTGCATTAATCAAAATACCACATTTAAGCTTACTTTATGCCCAGACAATGTCGGGTGGCCTGCTAGTATGTGTATAAATAAACATCCGATCTTGAAGCTTTTATTTTATCCACTATTGTGCCCGCACGATGTCATGTATCTCGCGTTACGATGGTGTTATCTCAAAATTTACAGGCAAGCTATCAACCACATCACATGACTCTATAATGTTTTACTTCCATCTATTGTCATCATGTTGATAACGATTTCTTAGTATGGCCAGCGTTGAATAAATTCGCATTGTTTTATAGATGACAATATGTAAAACGTGCACTGACTATTTCCGGCACCCCTCTTGCTTTCTTCCCCTACCTTCAGTCTCCTTCTTCTCCTCAATTTCTCTCTCTTTCTCAAAGCTATTTAATTATTACTTTTTCTGCTTATCAATTCCTATTAATCGCTTTATGTATATGTATATAGTAAATAATTATATAGACTTCGTAGCCTCGTAGAAAATGTCTTTTTCGCTTCTCTACAACCTCTGTCTCACAGAAGAGATGTTGCGAGTTTGTCTCTGTTTTATCATTATTTTCACGGCAAATGCTGGAATGAGCTCCAATATATGGTCCCCCTCGCCAAACTTTCACGAACAACACTCGTCTAGCTGAAAAAAACTACCAATAGTTCCCCCCACTCTTTATCTGTGCTTTAATCTAAACGTAGATTCCACCAAAAAAGAACTACACGCCTGTGGAACTGTCTTCCTTTTTCCTGCTTTCCAGCTGACTACAATATGATTATCTTCAAGTCCAACGTAAACAAGTTCTCGATGAGCCGTTCCACTTAAGTTAACAAATTTACCGAATTTCCATTACTAACGATTACTATATCTTTCACCTGACTACTGTACACTCTTAACCCTTATCCTCGAGTGGTCTCTGGCCTTGATAAGTGGTTATGCTTATGCAAATATATATATAATATATATAGTAAATAATTATATATATATATATATATCTATAGTAAATAACTATATATATATATATATATATATATAAGCGAGATAAGACAGATTTAAATCCGCATTTCATTTCCTCTGATGATATGAGCCATTATTGAAAATCCATGGATTAAGGAAATTATATTCCTTTTGCCAAACAATAAATTCTTAACTCGGATGTATGTGTCTTTATTTTCATTTTCAGAATTTAAATTTAACAACTAAATTTATATATATATATATATATATATATATATATATATATATATATATATATATATACAAATATTACTGGCAGTAATATTCTATAAGTACTATCCCATCTAAATAAAAATTGCTCGATATACAAGATAGAGCAAATAAATAAAATTTTAGTCATTCAATGAATTTAAAAATTTATGCCGTGAAATGTTTGAATTTCAAATCAAAAGATTTTTATTATTCTATGTAAGACAAAGAATATACTTGAAATATTCTAACTCCATATCCTATAGGATTTCGATGTCTACCATCTCTTCAGAGGAGAAAATATTAGCAAATAATTATAATGGTTTCCACCTTATTTGCAAAAGTCAGTGTTTCCATTCGTAGCCAAGAGTGAACAACAAAATGATGTTTCCTTACAAAGAGAAAATCTTATATATATAACAATATAAATATGCAAGAAATAAATGTTACCATAGTCAATAAAAGTTACTTTTATGGTAGAAAATTTCATTGGTTTGTATTTTTAAGTAGTTTGTAATTTTTTTTTTAATTCACGAACCGGTTTAAAAAAGATCAAAATGGCAGCGAATATGAATTTGCACTCCCGTTTTCAATTTGAACGAGGGGCATCTGAGCATTCTGTGTTAACAATTTAAGAGAGTTCCGCCAACGTAAGGAATATTTATAAACATATTTTAATGTTTTCCGTTATTTTGTGCTTGATGAATATTCGATTATGGCATGTGTAGTTTATATAAAAATGTATTTAAAATTTATCGCCTCAAATTTCGTTTTAATTTTGGTTCAAGTAAAGAGCATTAAAACCTATTTCAAAACAAAAAAACATGAACTGAACTTTTATTAACTATGGTGACATTTATTTCTTGTATATTTATTTTTTTTCGGGTAGTCGTATGTTGGCTTTTCTGCTAAACACTCTTGCTAAATAATTTCGACGAAATATCGAAAAACAAAGAAATAAAAACAGTTTTGAAAAATAATGAAGCTTTACTTACTTTAGTAAAATAATCCGAAACAGCAAACTGGGATATTAAAAAAGTAAACACGTAATTGCTTTAGTTTTTTAAAGCAAAGAATCGATATAAATATGAATAAGAAGAAAATGGCGCTTTTTTCAAGCAGAACAGCTACGTTTCAGTTTTACGGTATTAAACGGTGTAGTATTGCGCCGTAGGAGTCAGAGTTGTACTATTGTAATGTAAAGAACACGCAGAAAGTGTTGTAATCAACTGAATTCCTTCTAGTACACTGGCAAAAAAGCTTAAACAGATTTATAAATAAAAATAAAAAGGTTATGTAAATGTTTTTAAAAAGACACATAATCACGTGAGCAGGATTTTTCCCTTCTTTTGACACAATAACAAGTAACGTTCTTATTTTTTATTATTTATCTATTTATCTATTTTCGAAAGAGTGCCACTTGCAAGTGGAGATAGAAAAACAGAGTTATGCAAAATTTGTGTCGAGAATTGTCTAAAGTTCCGACTTTTTTTGGGGGAGGGGCTTTCACTTTCATAAGAACGTGAATTTGTGAGGTGAATTTATTCGACACAATATGATTCAACTAAAAAAATAAATAAAAGCTAATGTGAATTAAGATTAAAGTTAAGGTGTTATTGTGGACCCTCACTCCTTTTAAAAAACCTTGTTAAACTTTGTGACATATTTCCATTCTATGGAGGTCAGGTGCGAACGAACACCCAATAATTTTATTATACCATATTTCTTCAAACTGAAACATAATTATCAAAGTATACTTACGCAAATAGATGTGAAAAGTCTTTGTTAAAGTTTGTGCCATACTTCCATGGCGTGCAGGCACGAACGCAGCCCCCACAATTTTATTATAACATCCTTATTAAAGTTAAAACATACTCATGAAAGTATTATTATGTACATCTATATCAAAAACACTTGTAAACGTTTTTTTTTTTCATTTTTTATTTCCGTACTTTGGGGGCCAGGCACAAACGCAGACCCCACAATTTTTATGAACCACCGTTCTACCAGATCAAACATACCCATTACTGATCCCTGATACATCTTCTATCATTACATGTAATCAGTTTTTTTAAAATAGTCAACCATATAGGAGCCTATTCGTGACCAGACACACACACAGGCGTTCAGATGTATAATATAGATACATACACATATATATATGCACACATATATATGCATATGTATATACCTAAATATACATATCAATATACACACAATTTACATTCCACGGCTGCAACAATTGCACTGTAAAGAACCAAAGGCAACGGGGAATCTCATAAAATTAAGAGAGAGAGAAATATTAGAAAATTGCCAACCGATTCCTGTATTCATCAACGTTTTTTCTTTATTTCGAGACTTCCTCTGGATGATATATATATATATATATATATATATATATGTGTGTGTGTGTGTGTGTGTGTGTGTGTGTGTGTGTGTATATGTATATACATATGTATATATATATGTATATATACATATATATGTATATATATGTATTGTGCAAAACGATATATATATATATTGAGTAAAACGATTAAGAATTTTGAATTAAAAATCAGTTTGAAAAAGAAAAACAAACAAAATCGATTGTACGATCGTTTCAGAAACGATATTTATTTTATTGAAGTATTGGCAATAATTGTGTTGACAATAATTTTACAAAAGTTTTGTCTTTTAAAACTTAGTCTCCTCATCAGCAAAAATAGATGGATGGCAGTAATTGCTGAGAATTCAGTTAGGAGATTCGGTTACCACTTGACGAATGCCAGATGAACAGTTGGACGAAACGTCGTTAAACAACACCTAAAAGATGAAAATAATAGTCCACAATGAATAAATTATTAAACTTTCTTGTCAACCTGACAGAAACACCGAAATTACGTTAAAGGACAGTAATTATGTAGGTTGTTTGGATGTACCTTAAAAGTCAGCATGCCTTGATAGGATTCTGCTTCAAATTGAGTGTTTGTATTTGCGCGGTATTATTGACCAAAGGGATTAGTTTTGTTATTATAAAGACCGCCGAAGCCAATGAGCAAGTGCTTGAACGCTTTTATGGGATGTGTCTATCAAATTTAAACCTAACGAGAACCAATCTATACTCCTATAAATTCGTTTTTCTTTTGTGTGTATTGATATTCATATTTAAGCCCCTCTTTTCTATTTATTTAAAGAGAAAATACAATTTTCTTATATATGGTTGTGGAATTGCATTCACTAGCAAACGATCTAACTAATTTGCATATTCTTTTAAACATTCATTTTAACTAATTCCCTATAAGTTGTTTTTGTTTTTTAATGGGATAATAATCTTTAGTTAAATATTACGTGTAATTATATTCATGCAGATATTATACATGATTTATACTTGCATAATATTTGCGCAAAAAGTTTATAGTAAACACAAAATTGTTTCCATATATATTTATATACACGTATATATTTTTGTTTAACAAATTTTGCCTACCAAACTCCTCCTAGACTTTTTTGGTCTGCAGATATGAAATTTCATATATAAGGTATTTGAATCCATGCAAAACTTTATATTTGGGTTTTATCCCGGATAAATCGGTGCAAAAGTGTGAAAATTAAAAAAAAGAAGAAGAAATTTGCCAGGTGAAGGTCGAACACCAGCATTACGAATGCATAACGTAGTAGCTATTGGTTCATGTTTTAATTTTTAGCCTTGCAGTAAACATGTCTTACCATAGATCAGTCATTTACAGGCGAGGCAAAAATAAATCGTGAGCGGAACGTTTTGTTTTCGATTCTCGGTGGTGGCGCATGAGTCTTTTTTAAAATACTTTTTAAATCATTACTATATATTGCATCCAATCTATCTATCTATCTATCTATCTATCTATCTTTCTATCTATCTATTTATATATCTATAAAAGTGAAAATGTCTGTGTGTCTATCTGTCTTGTCTCTATGGTAGTTAAGGAAGATTATTATACAAAAAGGCATTCACACTTTTTAATATATACATATGCACATCACCTTATGAACAGTACATAGAGCCCGAGCAAAGCCGGGCGGAACTGCTAGTGTGTATATATATATATATATATATATATATATATATATATATATATATATATATATATATATATATATGCCTTGCAGGAAGTTGATAAGCCAAAGATAATTGCGAAAATAACTAGAAACCCAAGTGGACACCACTGTATTGACACGACATGTTAAGAGGGAGCGGTCCAAGCGAATGAATTAAAAAAGGGACTTGGTCGGTTTTGTAAGACGTTCAAATAAAAAAAAAATAAATAAAATTTAAAAAAAAACAAATAAATATACAAGTCGAAAAAGAATTAGCCAGAATCATTAAAAACGATTTTCTTGGTCAGGTCATAAAGGCTTGGTCAAAAAAATAAATAAATAAATAAATAATAAATAAATAAATAAATAAAAATAATTGTAAAAACATATATTGACTTAAAGGTCATAAAAAAACTCTCATATACTGAATCCGGGCCTCCGTGGCCCGGGTGGCACGACTAAAGTGTAGTATCTGTTCCGGCAGATACTGCAAGCTATGACTAGCTATGACTAGCAAAGACCAGATGTGGGGTAAAGCCCACATGCCTGACCTTTAACCAGCTCCCATTTCCCACCCCTCGGGAGCTGGTCCCCTTTTTCCCTTCCCCCTCCCTTCACTCCTCACATTAAAAATTGGCCTTGTGCCTAATTTGCTCGGTGGGGGAGCAAATAAATACCACCTGTTCCGGCAGATACTGCAACCAGAGACCATTGTCTTTGTGGCAATGCCCTCCTGGTCCATGTAGGGGCAACCCTATATATCAAGAGAGGCTCTTCCTACCAGCTCCCATTCCCCACCTCTTGGGAGCTGGTTCCCTTTCCCCCTCCCCTCCACGCGCATCACATTAAAAAAACGGTCTCGTGCCTAATTTGCTTTCGTGAGGAAGGAAATATATACCTATACTGAAATCCTGTAAACATACCTGTATTTATATCTGTTCAGCCTGGCTTTGTTCAGGCCCCATGTACTGTCCATAACTGTATGTGCATATCTATCTATCTATCTATCTATATATATATATATATATATATATATATATATATATTAAAAAGTTTAACTAGTGTCCAGGTAACCTACATCTAAAATTTCAAGAGTTTAGTCTCAAAATTCGCGGAGGAATTTGGTAGAGTCTGCAAAAGTCAGCTCTTCAACTTTAACCTCTTGGCAGCCAAATTTTTGCCTCAATATTTATTAAAATGCTTAGTATATGTCTGAATACCGTTTATCTAAAATTTCAAATATTTAGACACCTAATTGGCTGAATAGTTTGCTAGAGACCGCAAAGGTAAACATCATTGAACTTTCGCCCCTTGGTAGCCACATTTTCCGTCAAAACCCGATTAAAAAGCTTCCACTCTGTCTTAATACACTTTATGTAAAATTTCACCCTGTTTTTGTTTTATCGTTACTTCCATGGCAAGTGATTGTCTGAGCTCAAATCTCTGGTCCACCCCCGGTCACTATCAATAATTTTCCCCACTCTTTATCTGTGCCAAAACCAAAACGTAGATTCCATGAACAAAGCTACTTTCTTAGAAATGCACGCTAGTGAAAATCTCTTCCACATGACTACAACTTGGATGCCTTTAAGTCCAACATAAACAAATTCTTGGATGCCTTCAAGTCCAACATAAACAAATTCCTGATGAACCGCCTCCTTAAGTAAGACACTTTATCAAATCTCTAACGATTACTACGATACTATGCCATTGATTACTGTACACGCAATAATCGGGCCTTGGTAAGTGGTGACTTCCATGTAAAAAAAAAAAAAAAGTAACTTTTTAGCAAGGTAGAGAAAGCCCACCGTCTTCACACAGCGTTTGGCCTTCAGACCAAGATCAAAGTGTGTTTAAAATTGGGTTTAAGTAGAAACACCCTCCCTCCCTCCCTACACACGCATAAATACAAATTTAAAAGGGTAACTAGGATAAAAGATGCTAGCCGAGAGAGAAATCCTTTAAAATTTCTAACAGAGACATGATGGGCCAACCAACCTCACCCCTCTTCTTTTTGAGTTGGCCTTGTGCCTAAATTTTTTGTTCATTTTCCCAATTGTATGTTTTTGTGAATACAAAACCTAATATCTCAAAATGTAGTATCTGTTGCGGCAGATGCTGCAATCAAAGACCATTGCCCTTGTGGCAATGAGTTTCTGGTCCATGTAAGGACAACCCTATATACCAAGAGACTCTCACTATCGAGCTCCCATTTCCCTCACTCCTCTCCATATTAACAAACGTCCTCATGTCTAATTTGCTCTCGTGGGGAAGCAAATAAGCACAGCCCACCTTCTTTGAAGCATCCGAAGGCATGAACATAACGATAGTGTTTCGAAAATAGCGCACACAATTGTCAGCGTAGCTAAAAAGAAAACAAATAAAGTAAAAGAAATAAAATGGCATTAGATCAAGTGTTATATGTTAGACCTTTAAACGAGCTCAGTGTTAAAAGTAAATAAATAAATAAAAAAAAAGAAACAAGGTCACAAAAAAACCGAAAGAGAAAGACAGACAATAGCGCAGCATGGTTAATAAAAACTCGCAGGAAACTGAGATAGAAAAAAGGTTCTTGTGGAGTTACTGACTCATATGGCTGAATTCAGTGCAGTGCTAAATACAAGAAAGCGAATTTGAGAGACACAGTGTTTTGTTTGGGGAGTGGGTTGCACGGGCACAAAGTGGACTGCGTCGTTATCGCCATCAGCCAAGCCAGCACCCACCTCTTCATCATCCATCTCCTTCTTACTGTGGTCA
The DNA here is from genome assembly GCF_053919585.1 of Euprymna scolopes. NCBI lineage: Eukaryota > Metazoa > Mollusca > Cephalopoda > Sepiida > Sepiolidae > Euprymna > Euprymna scolopes. The sequence continues at coordinate 4,929,342 of NC_136524.1, forward strand.
TAGCCAGCATCTTGATCATCATCGTCATCATCATTATCACTTACAAAGCCCGCGTCCTCAACCCCAAGCCCACCTCCCAAACCCTGCTTGTCTCGCAACGTCCTCTCTTGGGCCACGGTCCACGAACACACGCGCAGATCTCAGCGTAGGTTCCTGACGCAAAAGTCTTCCACTCGAATGAGCAAGAGCGGTATGACGTTTGTACGGTAGCTGTTCGAAAAATGAGATTCCCCTGCCCCCCACCCGGATCTCCTCTTCTAACTCCCCCCCTCTCTCTCTCTCTCTGTGTGTATGTATTTATATATATATATATATATATATATATATATATATATATATATATATATATATATATACTCTCTCTCTATATATATATATATATGCTCTCTTTCTCTCTCTCTCTCTCTCTCTCTCTATATATATATATATATATATATATATATATATATATATATACACTGTTCTCTCTACATATATACTCTCTCTCTCTCTCTCTCTCTCTCTATATATATATATATATATATATATATATATATATATATATATATATATATATATATACTAGCGCCGCTCCCGTGGGTCAATCGGTGGAACTGCTGACTATGAACGCGATGGCACGGGGTTCAATCCTCGGCTTGGGAGAGCTGCTAGTCTAGCGGCACTGATGAGTTGTGATACAACGAAACAGGACTGTATGTCGATGACTACAAATATATATATATATAACTACTTCATTTACTCACATAAACCTAATATACGAAAGTATAGATTTATGCGTAAACTTTAAGTATTTACTTCAAAAGTGATCAATACGTAGGTAGAGCTAGTTGTTTCCTGTGTATCTCTCTCTCTCTCTCTCTCTCTCTCTCTCTCTCTATATATATATATATATATATATATATATATATATATATATATATATATGTTATTTGTTTTTTGTTTTTGCGATACGTTTTGAATGAATTCAATGATTTATGAAAGTGCATTTTTACCTAAATGCGAGTTGGGAATAATTTTTCCCTTTAAGCAAGTTAGTACCCCCTCCCTCACACGACCGGTTTAAGAGTTTTGACTCCTTACGGCGGGGTTCTGATTTTGAATCTCGGTAGATTCAGCCACTCTGATGAGCCGTAGATGACAAAACAGTGGATATCAGTGGATAATTATATTTAAAAAATTTTTTCATGCCGCTCCCATGTGGGTGTACGAAGTTGGTTAAAGGGAAACATTATTCCCAACTCGTATTTAGATAAAAATGCTCTTTCTTAAATAATTGAATTCATTCAAAACGTATCGCACAAACCAAAACAAATAACACCTAAGTAAATCGCGATAAATCCAGACACTCGTGCGAGATGGACGAGCGCTTTAATAGTTTATGCTTATAACCGTGGGGTCCCGATTTCGAATCTCGCTAGATTCAGCCACTCTGATTAGTTGTAGACGAGGAAACACGTGTCAGTGGATAATTATATTTTAAAAACTATATATATATATATATATATTATTTGAACGGTGTACTTTCAGGATATGTCCTGAAAGCACTTCGTTTAAACTCCTCACCTTAACGTTCACAGGGAACGTGAGTTGGAATAGATATATCAAGATCATTGCCAAGGCTGCTACGAAGAAGGTAGGCTCTCTCTACCGTGTTAGAAAGTTACTTAAACCTGAGAGTATCCTGTGCCTTTATAACGCCACCATTCGCCCATGTATTGTTGTCATATTTTGGCGGGTGCATCTCGCTCCTAAACAGGGTTAAAACAAGAATCGTCAATCTAATAGGTCTCGAACTGTCATGCAGAAGTTCAAGTGTAATGTGAACAAATATCTTGTTGCTAAACTCCCTATATTGTACCCCTGCAACTTGGGACAAAAATGTGGTCTCAAGATGAAAAAAAAATGGCTATGGTTCTTAGGGGCGGAAAAAATTATATTGATCTACCGTGGGATTCTGAAAAAACTTTCTAAGGTAGAATCTATTTACGTGCCCTCACTGCGAATAATGCACGAGTGGGTCAGTCCTGAGACACAGGCAAAATGAATGCCGATGCTCAAAATGTAGAAACCTTTTCACCCCTCCCTGTACTTAAAAAAATCGGTAAAAATCAGGAAATTAATCAATTTTAATGAAATTTTCAGTATTTATCAAATAATGATCGCGAACTAATTATTTTTATTTAAATCTTAGTGGAAATGTATTATTTTGTTTAAATAAAAATACCTTTACTAAAGTTATGGTTTTCAGTAGTAAATAAAAAACGCAGGAATTTATTTTTGCTTTTTTTTTTATATATATAAAGCATCGTAATTTGTAACAATAAAAATAAAATAAAATAATTTTACAGAAACATTACGAAAAAAGCCCCTAAAATCCGTATTAATGAATTCAATATAACTCAAAGAAAAATGAATTTCTCGAACTACCGATATTACCACTAAATTAAGCATTTCTTATTTAATATTTTCATACACACACACACACAATATATATATATATATATATATATATATATATATATATAATGGCAAAAATATTTCTACTTTTTTTTTTTTAATTACAGATTTCGCATAATTTTTATATGCAAGATTTTAATAATTTCCTTGCTCGCAAGAATATGAAACTTTCGGCGTAACATAATTTTTATATAATCTTGAACAATAATTAAAAAAAAAAATTTAAAAACAGGAACATAGAAAATTAATTAAATTAAAAAATGGAAAAATTTATATAAACGTTCAGAATAGAAATGTACGGATGCACGTCTGGGGAAAAAAACTATCACACCCCTTCCTCCGTTTTAATTACATGACGTCATTTTCACAGTCTTTCGATTGCCTGAAATTTTGGGACGTCGTATATTCCGTGTTAACAAAATTTTAGTTTGTTGCGTTTTGCCAATGACAAAATCACTCGGTTTTTTGGGGGCTAATTAATTCATGTTTTGTACAAACAAGGTGTTTTTTTTTAAATTCAATTCAATATCTTAGGATTTTACTTTACTAATTATCTTTGAAATAGACCGATAAAACTAATATTTATCTTTTAAAGGATTTTTACAATGAATTTATTTAACTTCAAAATATAGCTGAATTGGGTAGCTCGCCGTGAAAACATTTTCATAACTTTTTTTTTTTTCACGTGTACAAATATATTTTTCCTTTTGGAAATTAAGTTTAGTTTCTAATCTTTCAAATACAATCAAAAAGAAGTCGGAAACCTACAAAAAATTATGATAAATCGGCTTTCAAAACTAGGTGTCCCTATTTTTGTCCGCCCATTTTTGCTCGTACCTAACAGACAGCAAAGAACTATATGAATGAAGTAACTCTCTATTTGCGCCTAAATGTATAAACAGTTTCCATGAATAAAACTTCTTTCCCAGAACTGCTCACCTTTGGAACACTGTTCTGCTGAAATGCTTCCCGGTTGAATTCAACGTGGTGGCCTTCAAGTCTAATGTAAAAAAGTTCCTGTTAAGCCGTCTTCATAAATAATAAACTTCTACCAAATTTACACCATAAGTGATTACTACACCACCATCTTACATTATTAACCCGTATCCTCGAGTAACATTCTGGCCTTTATATGTGATGACATCCCAAAATATATTTTATGTAAACTATTCATCTTTGCTATATTTATTTAACGTGCCCCCAGAGTCTTCATTATATTCACTTTTGTTCATAGCGTTCACCAGTTATCAAGGCCTGGAAGCCACCCAAGGATAAGGGTTTATGAGTATACAATAGTCAATGGGAAATGTAGTAATCGTTAGTAGTGGATGTTTGGTAACTTGGATTTCTTAAAAGCGACGGTTCAACAAGAATTTGTTTACGTTGGACTTGAAGACAACCAAATTGTAGTCAGCCGGATAGTAGACAAACAGAATAGAGTTCCACAGGCGTGCAGTTCTAAGAAAGAAGCTTTGTTCATAGAATCTACGTTTAGGTTTAAGCACAGAAAAGAGTGGGGAAACTATTGATAATGGTTTCAGCTAGACGCGTGTTTTTCGTGGAATTTTAGCGAGGGGGACATAGATTGGAGCTCAGACGAGCATTTGCCACTAAAATAACGATAGAGCATCATTCGGAGACATTTATACTGATGACACTACCATCTATGGTAGCACATTTAAGACCGTAAACGACCAAGTTCTCTCTGATTCTCTCTCCTCTGATCTTGAGCACGTGGTACAATGGGGAAATGAGTGACTGGTTACTTTTAATGCATCTAAAACCAAGCTTCTCTCTTTACATCATCAACATTCTGATCCCCATCTGGCATCAATTAAAATGAATTGCTCTCGTCTTAAGGAGGTCTCATTTTTTTACAAGCTTCTGGGATTGATCTTTACTCCTGATCTTAAATGGAACACATACATTAAACTCGTTGCCAAGGACGCTGGAAAAATGGTGGCATCCTTCTATCGATCCAGTAGATATCTCACTGCTGATGCTATTCTCTATCTATATAAGATTCAGGTACGTCCAACGAAGGAGAACTCTTGCCACATCTGGG
>NC_136524.1:4938863-4943863 GCF_053919585.1 Euprymna scolopes
TTCAACTCATCGTACCATTTAGTTGATCGTCTAATGTGTATATTTTAACATTTATGCAACAGTTCAAACAGGAAACGATTGACGTGGACGTATCGAAACAGTTGAAGAAAAACAGTTCTTTTTAACAGATGTAAATAACACAACACATACCTGAATTATTTACGAACATTTATTTTCATGATCCCGGCCGGCATCTTCAGAGGTTACACGTTTTTACATCTTGGCTCTCTGAAATGACGCCGCTTCCTGCGCCATGGAGAGACCAACTTCCTTCTTTGATTCTGTTCTCTCTGATGTCCAGCTAACGACTAGCTAGAATCTCCACAAATCTATATTTCATCACATGTCTCATTACATGTCTCAGACCAACATCTGCTGTAACCCCAATCTAGTCATTTGTTTAAGCAAGCCAAATATCATGTTTGCATCTATATTCTATTTTCACATTCCTTTTGCGATATTATTATATTATATGGCAATCATTTTCCCCAATATAATTGTTTACTTTTCTAATCATAGTAATTGACCCAGCGACCCGCTGATTGATATAAAAAAAATGTTTATGTATTTTTACATAGGTTTATAAATTTTATAAATTTTTTGTTAATATATTTTTCAAACCTATTTAGGTTTTTTTTTTTTTTTTCCAAATATAGTTACTTTTATTATTTAAACCTGTGTGTTCTCTTTATACTTTTTATGTTGTTTGAATTTGGTGTTTTAAACATATGTGAAATATTCACATTTTTAAACTGCTAAACTATTTTCTGCTGCAAACTCACATTTTTTAAAATTGCTAAAACTGTGACATATTTATAAGTTTTTTTCATGTTTCTGTAAACAAATTTTTTTTTAAATTTTAAATGTAGGATTAGAAAGAATGATACCGTGCGGGGTTGTGTTTTTAAATAAACAGATATTTATTTAATTTATTTAGAGAGTCTCGTGAATATTCTTGGCCTAATGAGGTGATTTTTCCCTGACAGGGTGGTCACTGAAACATGTTTGCATATGTGTAGCCATTAGTTATCCCATCCAACATATTTATAATGCTCTGTCTAAAGATTGGACACTCTTTGGTTGACACATTTTGGTTATTTTTAAATAATACTACCAATAATAAAATATATATGCATATATATATACATATATATATATGTATATAATATAATATATATATATATATATATATTATATATACATATATATACATTTTATATATGTTATATAAACGATTATAACTATTTGCTAATATTTTTTCCTCTGAAGAGATGGTAGACATCGAAATCCTATACGATAAGGAGTTATAATATTTCAAATGTATTCTTTGTCTTACATAGAATAATAAGACTCTTTTAATTTGAAATTTAAACATTTCACGTTATAAATGTTTAAATTCATTAAATGACTAAAATTTGATTTTATATATATATATATATACATATATATATATATATATTGTTTACAGAAAGTTTTTAGATGAGACAAGTCATCAGTACCCTCGGTTTCAACCCCAATAATAAGGACCGTTTTAGATACCTATATCAAGCTCTTACTTTCGGATTTTCCTTATAACTGAGCACTCTGCTGGATTTCTTAAAAACAAAACTAATTATATATATATATATATATATATATATATATATCGAGCTAGAAGACTACTCACACCTGAGAGTATCCTGTACCTCTACAAAGCCACCATTCGCCCATGCATGAGGTATTGTTGCTACATCCGGGCTGATGCATCTACCATTGATCTCTCCCTCTTAGATAAAGTCCAAAAAAGAGTTGTCAATCTAATCGATCCCAATTTATCAACTAAGCTGCAGCCCCTGTCTCATCGCCGCAATGTTGCATCATTTTGTCTGTTTTACAAATATTTTAATGGAATGTGTTCTGATGAACTTGTTTCATTTGTACCCCCTCGACGTACATATCCCGGACAAACCCGCGTAGCAATAAGATCTCGCCCCTTCACTGTTGTCCCTAAATGTCAGAGAGCTTTCTATTCTAATAGTTTCTTCCCCAGAACAGCTAGACTTTGGAATTTCCTTCCTGTTACCTGCTTCCCTGACTGTACTGATATGCAGAAGTTTAAATGTAACATAAACAAATATCTTGCTAATCCTTCCTAGACATGGTCCCAAATAGTAGCCCCTTACGTCCAAGTTGTGATATGCTTTGTAAGGGGTGAACGTAAGTAAAAAATAAATAAATAACTTGAAGAGTAAAACCTGTTTCCAAAATAACTGCATAACCCGAAAAAAACAAAAAACAAAAAAAAAAAAAACTAACGAAACCAAATCAATATGTTCATTTTTTTTTCTTAAATGCTAAATAAGGGTGGAATCGGACGAACAGAAAAAAATAAGCAACTTCAGTGGAAGCTAGCGTCCCCAATGGTGCTGGGGAAAACATGGCTGAGATTGAAAAAGATAACGAAATAGCAAACTCTTATATACATCACAAAAGAACTGGAATTGGATTTCTTTCATTTCATTATTTAAAAAAAAGATTATTTTTTTTGGTCCCGCTACAAAAATAGGAAGGACCTATATATTGACCCTTGTCCATTCAACCGTTTCTTTGTCCGCATTTTTCGCAATAACCTCGCCTTAGAATTTATTACTATTTTGCACAAACATTAAACATGATATGAGTAAAAAAGTAATAGAACTGATTTTCAGGGAAAACTGCGGTTGCTCCACCCGCCCTTCCCTAGGAGTAATTTTTTTTGGTTGAACTGGCTAAAATTGACATTTTCGTGCTTATTAAAAACAATTGATGCCTTGCTTTTACGACTTTCCAAAAATTATTTATGTATTTTATTTATTTCTTTTGTGTCACCGACAAAAGGAGGGTAGACCTGTAAGTTCACCCTTGTCTGTTTGTCCGTTCGTCCGTACGTTCGTTCCTCCGTTCGTCTGTCCGCACATTTTGAACAAACATTAAACATGATATGAGTAAAAAAGTAACAGAACGGATTTTCCGGCAAAACTCCGCTAAACACCTAGGGGTGTCTTTCGGGTTAAATTGGCTAAAATTGACACTTTTGTACTTATTAAAAAAAAATTGATGCTTTGGATTTTTAAAAAACTTTCTGAAAAGTTGTAATTAACTGATTTTTATATAATTTTGTTTGTCTATACTTCGTGATAACTCTTGGGTGTGCCCCAGGGGTTCTTTTAGGGCTAATAAATATACTCCATTTTTGCGACTATTTTACCATATTTGTCCAAAGTTTTCTGTATATATCTATTTATTAGCAGTTTTGCATGGTGCTGAACTCGAATTTAAATCTGTTAAGGCCTGAATTAGATAGTTGGCATAGTGCAGAATTCAAATTTACATATATTAAGGCCTAAAACTGCACAGTTTGATTCACTTTTACCAGGATTTGACATCCCCTGTGGATTTTTTAGGCTTAATAGAGGGCGGGGCAAATGCTGAACTTAGTAATTTTTTTCTGCCTCATTCACTGTGCACTCACGGGGGACCATGCATGCTTCACTTGTTCTATTTTCACCCCAAACAAGGTACAGTGCCACTTTGATGTAGGGGGCTACTAGCGGGTACCTAATTTGCAGGGATACTATGTAGGGAGTTGGGTAGCAAAGTGTGCATTCACATTACACTTCTGCATGCCAGTAACAGAAACAGGAACTCAGACGGGAATTCAAAAGTCTATCAGTTCTGAGGAAGAAATTATTAGAGCAGAAGGCTTTCTTACATCTAGGCATCTCTGCTGTGTAGGGGTGGGATTTTGCTGATTGTCGTGTTTGTCGGGGGTATTTACATCAAGGAGGTACAAGTGCTTGCAGTTCATTAAAGCAGTCATCATTAAAATGCTTGTAAACCAGGCAGAGAGATGCAACATTTCGTCGATGGGACAGCGGTTGAAGCCTAGCCGATATCGCAGTACCTATCAGGGTAGCAACTCTCTTTTGCACCCTGTCCAGGAGCAAGAGACTAGTAGCAGATGCACCAGTCCAAATGTGAAAACAATAATCCATACATAGGGGAATGGTGGACTTGCAGAGGTGCAGGATACTTTCAGGCGTAAGTAACTTCTAGCACGGTAGAGAGAGTCCAGCTTTCTCGCAGCGGTCCTGGCAATCGTCTCAATGCATCTGTTCCAACCTCATGTTCCTTGTGAACGTTGCCGAGGAGTTTGAAAGAAGTATTTTCAGGTAATGTATCTTTAGCCATTGCTATTGGTGGTAGAGAAGGTTTCTTGCAGTTATTGAAGGAAACAAGCTTAGTCTTGGCAGCATTGAATGTGACCATCCATTTTTGTCCGCATTCCACTACAGACTAGAGGTCTTCTTGCAGTGTTTCAGCAATTTCCTTAGATATGTGTTCACTTGTTTTCCCCTTCGTGCCTGTTATAGAGCGTGGCGTCATCAGCAAATATACCCATCTCAGAGACAATTTTATCAGGGAGGCATTTGTGAATATTAGGAATAACAAAGGTTCAAGGATCGACCCCTGAGGTACACCCGCATTTATATCAATTTTTTTACATATGACTGCGAGGACAACCTGCAGTTTTTTCATATTAAATACTAGCATGGGTGCCCGACGTTACCCGGATGTTTGGAGGCGTGTGTTTAGCAAAAAGAAAGTGGTAGTAGGCAGGCAGGCTCGAACCTGTATCTCGAAAGAGAAAAAGAACGTGAAAAATGAAAACGTAACGTCTTTGCTGCTGCACCCATCACCAAACCGGAAGTTGCGTATGCTTAAATTTAGGCTAGTCAATCGGAAAAAGAGATGACTTTAAAAAAAATATTGGTGAAGAAAGCGACCCCTTTCTGTAGAAAAGTGTCCAGTTGCGAGTGAAGGAATTAATGTTTTTAGCGCGTTTTTCAATATTTGTCGTCCGAAAAGTAGAGCTTGCAAACGATACTAACCCCGTGAAAATCCGTCGTCTCTGTCGAAAGTTTTAGACATACATACATACATACATTTAAACAGACAGTTGAGATTTATAGTATAGAAGG
>NC_136524.1:4948863-4961363 GCF_053919585.1 Euprymna scolopes
ACAACTAGTCCTTTACTTTTCCATGCTTAAGCTTAACGATATTATTTTCATGCTCGCATTTTTCTATTGTAATAACATTATATAATCAATTCTTAATGCTGCAATATCTTAAATTATAAATTTATTATATTTTTTACTAGAATATCTTGTGCTTTTCTTTTCCAGTTTAAACAACTAGTCCTTTACTGTTCCATGCTTAAGCTTAACCATATTACTTTTCATGCTCGAATTTTTCTATTGTAATAAAATTATATACTCAATTCCTGATGCTGCAATATTGATTCTTTATTAACACACACACACACACACACACACACACACACACACACACACACACACACACATATATATATATATATATATATATATATATATATATATATATATATATAAACAAACAACTACGTTGACATACCGGTTCTCGTAAGGTGGGTGACGATTTTGGAAAGCTTGACACTGTATGTACCGCGCCGAGTTGTAGAAATTTGCAGGTTGGTATCTAGGGGCGCATTTGATTTACTGGGAGCGATGCACCCACACTCTTCGTTAAAACATGCACCTAGGAGAAGGAAACTCTGATGTAAAAACCTGCGGTCTAGTGTATACTCTGTCCTGTGGCAATCAACTGCGCCGACAATGGTTATCAGTAATACAGTAACTCCCCCCCCCAAAAAAAAAACAAAAACAAACCAAAAGCTAAATGGAGGCCATCTAGAAGATATGCAGTAGAACGGAGAAAAAAAAGGCCAAAGACTCTAGTGTTTTGATGTGATGTTTTGAATATAATAAACTAGTTATGACCAAAGTTTCATCTCATTCGGACACTAAGAAACGGGGCCTAATTAGAGTTGGGTCCGTCTTTTTTTTGGTCACCCTGTACCAAAAATATGGTTGGTTCCACAAAAATCACATGCGTTGATTTCCAAACAACTTAATTGTTGGGGCGGAAATTCATAAGTCAAATTTGACAGGAGAGTCTGTCAAATATATATATATATATATATATATATATATATATATATATATATATATATATATATATATATATATATATATACCAATCCTTATTTAAAAAGCTCAATGTAATTACAGAGCAATATAGAGAATGTGACAAGAAACTATGTTCCAAAATTCATGATGTTGACCATGTTATAATGTATTCCTTTAATTCAGTTGACTTTTAAAATTCTTGACAGTATCTGTTTCGTCGCGCAAAATCAATCACTTAATTATTATATCAATCAGTGATTTATTTTACGCTACGAAACAGATACTGTCAAGAATTGTAAATATTCACTGAATTAAAGGAACAAATTATAAGATGGTCAACATCATGGATTTTGGAATATAGTTTCCTCTGTCATTACTTCCCTGTCTCTCTCTGTCTCTCTCTCTCTTTATATATATATATATATATATATATATATATATATATATACTTTCAATTATATATATATATATATACTTTCAATTTGTCTTTACATAAGCAGTAATGCGTTGCTACACAGTCATGAGCATATTTCGGCCATCTTGTATTTAGTAACTTAAGACCTCTTCAGACAACAACATTTATATTCAAAAGCGGAATAATTAAGCCTGTAGTGGAATGGAGACAAAAATGGATAGAAACCATCAATGCTACCAAGACTAAGCTTGTTTCCTTAAATAATTACAAGAAACCTTCTCTACCAGTAATAGCTATAGCTAAAGAGACATTATCTGAAATTACATCCTTCAAACTTCTCGGCTTGACATTCACAGGACACATGAGTTCGAACAGATACACCGAGACCATGGCCTAGACTGCTGCGAATAAGGTGGGCTCTCTCTACCGTGCTAGAAAGTTACTTACACCTGAAAGAGTCTTGTATCTTTACAAGGCCACCATTCGCCCATGTGTGGAGTATTGTTGTCACATTTTGGCTGGTGCAACTGCTACTAGTCTCTCGCTCCTGGACAGCGTTCTAAACAGAGACGCCAACCTGATAGATCCTGAACTGTCATCTAGGCTTCAGCCTCTGGCCCATCGTCGAAATGTTGCACCCCTCTGCTTGTTTTACAAGTATTTTAATGGTAGATGCTCCAACAAACTACAAGCCTTCTACCCTCTCGACGTAAATACCCCTGACAAACCCGACAAGCAGCAAAGTCCCACCCCTACACAGCAGAGATCCCTAGATGTAAGAAAGCCTTCTACTCTAATAGTTTCTTCCCCAGAAATGCTAGACTTTGGAACGCCCTACCGGGTTCCTGCTTTCCCAACTGAACTGACATGCAGAGTGTAATGTAAACAGGCATCTTGCTGCTCAACTCCCTACATAGCATCCCTGCAATTATGTCCTAAGTTCAAGAGTAATTTAAAGAGGCATCTTGCTGTTCAACTCCTACATAGTATCCCTGCAATTCTGTCTACATCAAAGTGGCATCGAGCCTTGTTTAGGGTTAAAAGGCAATTTAAAAAAAGCTAAGCGCCCGGCTTATTTGCTGAATAGTAGGTTCTTTTATATGACAGGGGCGCGTTCGGATAAATGTTTCTGTTTAGAACACAATTGAAGCATGATACTTGACTTTTGCATTCTAAATTTAAACAACAATTTAAGCCATTATATATATATCAAAATAATTTTTATAAAATCTACAGTATGGTCATATATTGTGGACTAAATCACATGCAGGGAAGCTTATGGCGCTTCCTCCCGGCGCACAACAGTGGGTCCCAGACTAAAGCAAGTAATACATAAATTTGATGACAAATGGGCGATTTCACCGATTTCAATGACAATGACAAAAAGTATTAAAACTGCAAAAATACCGTAGATCCTTATTTAATTCCTTCGTCTCTCTCTCTCTCTCTCTCTCTCTCTCTCTCTCTATATATATATATATATATATATATATATATATATATATATATATATATATATAAACATATATATATATATGTTTATATTTTTTATTTTGTGTACAGAAAGTTGTCAGATGAGACAAGTCATTGGTACCGTCGGTTTCCAGCCTGATAATTGAGACCGTTTTAGATATTCATATCAAGGTCTCTTCAGCCAATACTCAGGATTATTGGCTGAAGAGAGCTTGATATGGATATCTTAAACGATCCTAATCATCGGGCTTTAAACCGACAGTACCAATGACGTCCCATCTAACAACTTTCTGTACACAAAATACAATATATGTATATATATATATATATATATATATATATATATACATATATATATATATATATATATATATATATATATATATGAATTCGAAAAGTATAAAACTTATAACTTTTCTTTATTCGTTTTCTATTGGTGACGTGCAGGAATACAAATAATATGAAAAAAATTGAAAAACTTCTTTTACAAGTACATATTTTCGACTGATACTTCAGCCTTCATCGGTGTAGTGAAAGGGATGAGCATACACAGGGAAAAGGGGAAAGGAAAAGGAAGGAGGAGAAGGGGTATAGCCAATGAGTAGGTGCCACGTCAGTTTTAAATAATATACATATAAGTACGCACATACACACTTGCACACAGTACATATACACATTTATAAGAAAAATAAAAAATTAAACAGTAAATATAAATGACGAAACGCGCCTTTAACTCTCCAATATTTTGAATTCTTACGATATTATTTATTCTAAGAGAGAACAAGAATTCAAAGGATATGAGACGTTATGAGGAGAGACGCTATGAATTCTTTTGTAATTCAACGGCTATTTCTCGTCCGATAAAAGAACAAAAACGTCGTTTCCAAATGCAACAACTTTAAGTGAGAAACGAAACGCTCCTTTTTATTCATATATACATATATATATATATATATATATATATATATATATATATGTATATATTTGCATACACATACGTATACAAACAAATACTCACATGTACAAATATATACATATATATGTATATATACACACATAAACATATGCATATATATATATATAATTATTTACTGTAGTAATTATTAAATACCCACATACAGTAGTGTTTCATCCTTTGGGGAATCATCAGTGTAGTGTGTCACGATTAACACCAGTCGATATAACTCGGCAACAGAAGCCATCTTTGACTTTATTAGCAAGGCCCTAATCTATTCGGCTAACGTTAACCGCGAGAAATACTGTTAAAATTTAAGGATTTATGTTTAAATGTTTATAACGTCTACACACAGACACAGACACAGACACACACTCACACACACACACACACACACACACACACACACACACATATATATATATATATATATATATATATATATATATATATATATATATATATGTGACAACGAATAGTTTTTTAAGGAGATATAATATGTATATATCAACTTTCAGTATTACAATACATAATATGTAGTTATACGTAGCATAATATAAAACAAATTTTAAAGCACTTAAGCTAAACAGTATTTTTCGAAAGAAAATATGAAGAGGGAGATATTTATAGAGATAGATAGATTTAAGATACATAAAGAAAGATAGATAGATAGAAAGAGAAAGAGAGAGACAAAAGAGAGAGAGAGAGAGATTACGAACAAAGGCATTAAGAGACAGTGTTTGTCCTTGCGATATCTAGTGCCGGGTTAGGCGGGACAGCTGCAGACATCGAGAGGGAAGGGGATAGCGGCTTGGATAAGGGCCGAAAAGAACCACCCTAAGATATCATTGGGGTGGTTTGTACATAGTCACCAGGTGCAAACGGTTCATTGTCATGTTGACGGGGGTAAGGGTACAGTGACGCAGGGTGGCGGACAGGAGGGATTTTTCTGGTTGTTTCTACTGTAGTTTCTTTATTATTATCATATATATATATATATATATATATATATATATATATATATATATATATATATATATATATATACTAGCAGGCTGCCCGGAATTGCCCGGTCGTAAAATACGCTTAAACATGATATTTTAATAAATACAGATTTCGTATTTATTATCCGTCTGTATACCTACAAAAAGTGAACGGGTCTGTGCATCTGTGTGTCTGTGTGTCTGTGTGTCTGTGTGTCTGGTCTGTGTGTCTGTCTCTGTGTGTACATTTCCCTACTTTGTCAATTTTAAGTCTACAGACTCGAAATTTGATATACAGACTCGAAATTTTATATATAGACTCGAAATTTGATATACAGGGTACTGAGATTTGGGAACATCTATGTGATTGGTTTTCGGCCAAAAATGTGTCTGTTAAGGCGTCAAAGTTCAACGATTTGACCTTTGAAAACTCTACCAGACTCCTCCACAAATTTTGGGTCTAAACACTTTAAATTTTAGATGTAGGTTACTTGGACATGGATCAAACTTTTAATTTGATTTGAGCCCCAAACAATAAATGTTAAGGCGTCACAATTGGGGTCAAAGTTTAAAAAAAAATTTGACCCCTCTAATAATTTTTGGTCGAAACATTTGAAATGTTACATAACGTATATTCAGATATAAGACAACATTCTAAATCGGTTTTTGGCCGAAAATTTGGCTGCCAAGGGGTCAAAGTTTAAAAGATTTTACTTTTGTTCTCTCTAGCAAACTATTTAGCCAATTCTGTGTCTAAACATTTGAAATTTTACAAAAAGGGTATCGCTTTTACATCAGTTTTTTTATGCGAGAATTTAGCTGCGAAGAGATAAATTTTAGAGAGATGTCCTTTGCAGACTCTACCAAACTCCTCCGCCAATTTTGGATCTAAATACTTGAAATTTTAAATGTAGGTTACATGGACCTGATTAAATCTTATATATATATATATATATATATACATATATATATATGTATATATATATATATATATATATATATATATATATATATAATAAAAATAAAAGTTACAATAAGTTTACTAAGGTAATCAAAATGGTAAACTAAAAATATATTATGAATATTAAAGAGTTAATATTTACAAGTAAAATAAACTCAGCCAGATATAAAAAGCTCAATAAATCCGAAAAGGAAATAGAGCTTATAATATGAACAAATGATTAATAGAATATATTAAAAGACATCTTGAAAAAGAGTTAAAAACATATTTAATTTGAAAAAAGGAAGCACCAGATAAGTGGATAGTCCTTAATCCGCGGAGTTTCGAAGAAATACTCTCCTTTTCATCAGAGGGCAGGAATTAGCAAAATGCGGGATCGGATTTTGCATATAAAAGTATTTAATGAAACTACAAGTAAGTCACAGATCTTACTTGGTTAAAAAAAGGGTGAGGTAGGGGGAACAGGAGGCAAAAGAAAAATGATAAAAAGATTTCACATGAATGGACAGTCCGGTGAAATCTTTTTATTATTTTTCTTTTGCCTCCTGTTCCCCTTACCTCACCCTTTTTTTTAACCAAGTAAGATCTTTGACTTACTTGTAGTTTCATTAAATACTTTTATATGCAAAATCCGATCCCGCATTTTGCCAATTCCTGCCCTCTGATGAGAAGGAGAGTATTTCTTCGAAACTCCGCGGATTAAAGACTATCCACCTATCTTGTGTTTCCTTTTTTTAAATTAAATATGTTTTAACTCTTTTTCAAGATGTCTTTTAACATATTTTATTAATCATTTGTTCATATATATATATATATATATATATATATATATATATATATATATATATATATATGCACAAAACGTTATGAACAGTACGTAGGGCTCGAGCAGAGACGGGCTAAACTGCTAGCAAAATAATAGACTAAATATATAAATGATTTACAAAGTTTTTTTTCCAAATATGACCCATGAACCACCACCTAGAATCGAAACCGAAACGCTTAGCTTACGAATCTCTTTTATGTTTGCCGTTAATGCTTGAGCGATGAAGACATTTTCGCGGCAAGGTTACAAATTAAAACATAAACCAATAGCTATTATGATACGCGTGCATATATATATATATATATATATATATATATATATATATATATATATATATATATATATATATATTGTCATCCACATATAGTACTGTTTCATTCGTTCGTCATCAGTGCAACTAGACATACACCTTCCCCTAGCGGTGGATCGAACCTGCAACCGTCGCATTGACAGTCGGCAGGTCTCGCCAGCAGACCACGAATCAATGCTGTAAATATTTACAGTGTGTATTTCGAGTGTGTATAAAATCCACGCTCGCCCGTTGCAACAGTGCTCTAACCATCAGTTTGTTTACAAACAAATTAATAGTGGGCTTCGCTAAATAGCTTAAATACGCGTCGGGTGAAAATATATTTACAAAGTGCTCAACCCAAAGAGGGGGGAGATTAATTGTCATCCTCATATAGTACTGTTTCGTATTATCCCAGCTCATCAGTACGGCTAGACATACACCTTTCCCCAGTGTATATGTATGTGTGTGTATGTGTGTGTGTGTGTGTGCGCGCATACTCGCGGGGGGGCAACTTTATCCGGCTGTTAAGTACGCGTAAATATGACATTTTAATTTGTCCATATATACTATTATAGAGTCGTGTTTTCCAAGCTGAAAAAACAGTATATAGGCGCTTCCAGCTAGAATCGAAACCGAAGCTGTAGCGTTAAAGCTGGTGTTGTTAACCCCTTTATCGAGGTGACACGCATATAAACCGATGAAAAATTAAAAATAAACTAAGATAAATACACACAAAAATTTAACTATTTGTTAAAAACTTTGACTCGTTTTTGCCTCCTCAATTTGAAGTTGTCTTTTTTAATTGACGTGAACACTAAAATATTTCAATTAAAAGCCAAATATGAACAAGCAAAATTATAGAGGAATAAAAGGCCAATCAAATGAGGTATAAGTTGTTTAAACAGTTACATAAAATTTAGCTTAAATTTGCAGTTTTTGAAAAAATTACAAGTGCGGATATTCTTTTTACCGACACTGTAGATTCACACAGGATTATTGTGATAAGTGTGTTTGAGTTTGAATAGCACTGGTATAATAAAATTATGGGGTTTATCTTGATTTCATAGAATGGGTTTTAATTTTTTTTTACTAAAATATAGTTTCAGAAAAATAAGTGGTTTGTGAGTAATGTCGAAACCAATTTAGGTTACCGAAATAGAATTGTACTAATATTTAAAAAAATACCAAGCCAGGATGTAAACCCGACGACCCAAACGACAGTATACATTGCTTTCAGAATAGTGATTTCGATGTTATGAGGGTTTATAGTATCGAAATTAAAATGAAAGATATTGAAAAAAACTAGAAATGTGTAGTTTGAATAGCGTTCATTCCTGCAATATCGTAGAGACCGCAGAGATCAATTTTTTTAAACTATGCCTCCATTTTGACTCCTTAACATTTATCATTTGGTCTCAAATCAAAATACAAAATTTTACCCATGTCCAAATTACCTACATCTTAAATTTCAAGTCTTTTGACCCCAAATTGGCGGAGGAATACGGTAGAATTTGCAAATGTCAACTCTTTCAACTTTAACCGCTTGCCAGCTCACCTTTTCGACCCAAACCAATTAAAAATCTTGTCTTTTCTCTGAATACAGTTTATGTAAAATTTCAAATGTTTAGACCAGAAATTGGCTAAGAAATTTGGTAGAGACATCAGCGGCTGATGATTTTTTTACTTTGACCCCAACTTTTACCCCATAACATTTATTTTTTGGGCTCAAATCAAATTATAGAGTTAGATCCAAGCCCAAGTTACCTACATTTAAAATTTCAAATCTTTAGATCCAAAATTGACGGAGGAGTTTGGTAGAGTGTTAAAAGGTCAAATCGTTCACTTTTGACTCCTTGACAGCCAAATTTCTGGCCGAAAACCGAATAAAAATATTTTCCCAACCTCGATACTCCTTATGTCAAATCTCGAGTCTCTAGACCGAAAATTGACAGAGTAGTTTGGCAGGGAAATATACACAGACACACACACACTTACATACATTTTCACTTTTATAGATATTGATTGGCTTTGTAATAATTAGAGCTATGTCGACAGCATATTCTTTTCGTTGTTTTGACTCTCGAGTGTGTATCCATTGATATCTTATATGCTTTTATAAAGAATGATATAGTTCTCGGTTGATTAACTGTGTCTAACTGTGTCGAATATATACTCGAGAGATAAAATAATGGTAAATATATCATTGGTTGTATAAATTAAAATATGTTTATGCGTATTTTACGACTGAGCAACGCCGGGCAGTCTGCTAGTGTTCCATAAAGGCTTTTAAGCGAAATTATTGCCAGGTCAAAACTGGTCATTTTTTATTGGTATAAACTTTTTGAAACCCATCGCCTCAGCGCCTGTCAACAGCAATTGGACTAGTGCAAGGTGAACGTTTTATCATTAACACGAAATATAAAATATCGCTTTCTGTGAAGAATGAAATAACACGTGCGTCCGTCTTAAGTGTCTATTTCGCCTGCAGACTGAAATACAACGGTTTCTTCTGCGTGTAAAAAGTTAAAAACACTTGTCCACTTTACGGTGTAAATTGGACGCGACAACAAACCATGATACTTTAATGCTGCATTCGTTGTCACTTGTGGTTCCATATTATTCGGCCCACTTTTTATTGTTATTTATTTAAAAGAACACTTTTGTAAGATAATTGGGCCGAGAAATCATATATGACAAAAGAGTGGACCTAGATTATCAAATCTACTAAAAGGCGATTTAGATAAAAACTCCACGCGCAACATCTTTAAACTGCACCAATCGATTTATTTCAGATTAGTAAAATATCAATATTTCACTAAATATATGTCACAACAAAATGAAAATTATATCATCAAACGACTGCTTTAAGGTTAGTTATTTACCAAAATTTCATTAAAATTCATGCGATATTTACGAAGTTATGACATTTTATTCTTTATCGTGGAATTCCCACTGTCCATCACTTTATTGTAGGTTTCTTAAAATGTTGCTTTAGGGAGAGAATACAATGTCTTATGCGATCTTTATTTTTATTATATTTTTCTGTCAAAGAATAATGAAAAAATGCTAAGTGCTAAGCCTCAAATAAATGAATTATTTATCGACATATTCACCATTTTCTTTAAATAACTTAAAACAACATTTTGTCTCCCGAAGAACTCAATTTTTTTATCTCAAAAATGAGTTATGGCTCTAGCAATATCAACTATGTTCTCCACAAGGCATCCTTTGAAATAAATTGCTCTCCTCGCTCCTAAACTCCTTTTTTTAATATTGACCAGAGATATCCAATGGGGTTAATGTCTGGAGAACACGGTGGTCAGGTCATGAGACTTTATCCAAAGAAGCCCATAGATTCTAGCAGAATGGCATGGTGCATTGTCATGCGTAAAAATCATCTGAAAGCGACGTGACAATGATTGGTCATCTAGCCATGGTGACAAATGTTTATCCAAAAATGCTGTGTACGCATTGCTGGTAAGTGTTACACCTTCTGAAACTCGGAATAGTCCAACCAACTTATTCCTAATGATTCCCGCCCAATAAATGGTGACTCTACCTCCTCGTTGTCGATGAACTCTGTAAGGGGTTGGATTTCCATTCGAATTCCAAACTTTGGCACATCCATCCGGATCGTCAAGAATAGCACGGGTCTCATCTGTGAATAGGACATGTTGGAAATCCATTTTCATGTAATTCTGTGCCCAAGCCTTTCGTTTTTCCTTTTGTTGTTTGCTCAATGCAGCGGTTGGAATAGTTTTGATGCTCCTGGTCATCTCATTAAACACATTACATCGGACCTATCTGCATCTTGGAACGATTCCAGCTCTTGCAAAAATGGAATGCTGTTTGGGTTTCGGTTGACTTCCCTACGAATTTTCTGAATATCATGATGTGAAAGGTTTCTCCTGGTGCCCTTATTCTTTTCTGGATTTGGTGTTGGAGTTGTTCAGGAATTTAGGTTCCTTTCCAGCTCCATAGCTAAAGCTTTGATGAACAATCCTTCTGCGAATCCAGCAACAATCCTTTTCTTTTTCGATAACCGTTAACCGCCCCTTTTTTTGGCATTTTAAAAGACCTGCAATAAAGCGAAGGACAGTATAAATTACTTGATAATAAATAAAATGTCATAACTTCATGAATATTGCATGGATTTAAATAAAATTTTGAGAAATAACTAACCTTGAAACAGTCATTTGATGATACAATTTTCATTTTTTTGTGACGGATATTTAGTGAAATATTGATATTTTACTAATCTGCAATAAAGCGATTGACGCAGTTTATATCTACGACGCCTGAACCAAGAAATTGTGTGGACAAAACCTTTCACCTCTGATAACCAAAAAATATATTTTTTATTGAATTTTTACTCCAAACAAAGCACAGTGTCACTTTGAAGTAAGGGCTACTACCATAAACATAATTTATAGGGATACTATATAGGGAGTTGATCAGCAAGATATCTGTTAAAATTACACTTAAACTTCTGCATGTCAGGACATTAAGAGAAGCAGGAACCCGGAAAGGAATTCCAAGGTCTACCAGACCTAGAAAAAAACTATTACAGTAGAAGGCTTTCTTACAGCTCCGGATTTCTACTGTGTTTGCTGGGATTATGCTGCTTGTGAAGTTCTCGGGTGTGTTTCCGTCGAGGGGGGGGCAAGGTTTTGTAGTTCGTCAGAGCATCTAACATCAAAATACTTGTAAAACAGTCTGAGACATGCAACATTTCGTCGATGGGACATCGGGTAAACCCTAGCTGATAGTGCAGGACCTATTAGGTTGGCGACTCTCCTTTGAAAACTGTCCAAGAGACTAGTAGCAGATGCACCAGCCAAAATGTGACAACAGTACTCCATAGATGGGCAAAATGTGTTATTCTACAGGATACTCTGTGGACATTAAGACGAGGAGTATGAACAAAGTACTTTCAGGAAATGTATCTTTAGCCATGGCTATAGTGGTTGAGCAGGTTTCTTGTAGTTATATTTGTATTTTTTTTTAATTCCGTTTACACCCATAACAAGGCACAGCACCACTTTGATGTCGGGAGCTACTATCGGTAAAATTTACAATGTTTAGACCAAAAATTGGCTGAATAATTTGCTAGAGAGCTCAAAATCAAATCATTTTAAATTTGACGTCTTGACAGCCAAATATTCTTGCTAAAAACGATTAAAAGGCTTGCCCTTTGTCCAAATACACTTTATGTAAAATTTCAAATGTTTAGACCAAAACTTGGCTGAGTATTTCGTAAGAGACACCCGCGGTCAATATTTTTTTTTTAATTTGACCCAAATTTTGAGCCATTAACATTTATTGTTTTCAGCTCAAAGTAAATAAAAAAAACTTTGATCCATGTCCAAATAACCTACATTAAACATATCTAGTGCTTAGAGCAAAATTGTTTGGTAGAGATTTCAAATCTTTGAACTTTAACCCCTTGACAGCTAAATTTCTAGACGAAAACCGAGAAAAGAATATGCCGATCCTCAATACACTTTATGTCAAATCTGCAGTTTGCAGATTGAGAAATGATAAAGTAATTTGGCAAGAAAAAACAAAACAAAACTAAAAAGAACAAAAACAAATACATTTTCAA
>NC_136524.1:4973863-4996363 GCF_053919585.1 Euprymna scolopes
ATTACAGAACAGATACTACCCGGGCCGAGGCTAGGCGGTTGAGTTCGAATAGTTTCGCTTTATTTATACGAAAAAGACAAACAAACACTGGAGACGATGGCACGGTGGGTATTTTGTTTAACTCGATCAAAAAAAAAAACGATAGAGACATTGTCTGTTTGCAAATGCGAGATATTACGATCTTGGAAGTATGCAAAAACATATTGCGGAATCTAACCGATGCAAAAAGTCTTTCTTGGACATACACAACCGCTTGCGCCTATTCTATTATGAGGAATAATTTGCCCGGTGTACTAATTCGCAAAAAAAGAAAATAATAATGATAACATCGTTCATCAACGTCCGTCTCTGTTTGTTTAAAATTACATGTCCGTTGATATTTGGGCTTGACGATGAATCCACCGGAGAAATTACTTATGATTAATTTTGTTACATGGGGGGTCACCACTTATCAAGGCCCAGAGGCCACTCGAGGATAAAAGTTAATGGGTATACATTAGTCATGGTGATTTTAGCGTAGTAAACATTAGTGGGAATTTTGTAACTTGGATTACTTAGGGTTACGGTTCAATAAGAACTTTTCACGTGAGACAATCAGATTGTAGTTAGCTGGAAAACAGGCAAACGGAATAGAGTTCCACAGGCGAGCAGTTCTAAGAAAGAAACCCTGTTCATGGAATCTACGTTTAAGTGTGGGCACAGATAAATACTGTGGAGAATTGTTGATAGTGGTTTCGGCTAGACGAGTGTTTTTCGTGAAAGACTGGCGAGGACGGAGGATAGATTGAAGTTCAGATGAGCACCTGCCATGAAAATTACGATAAAGCAGGGACAGGCTCGCTACGTCTCTTCTGTGCGAAAGAGGTTGCCGGGAAGAGAAAAGAGCACCCCCCACTAAGCTACGAAGTCTGTTTTGAACTCTGTCAAAACAGGATAAGCTGCTTCTAGCAGCTCCCGTCCAGATGTGGCAACAGTACTCCACTAGGCTTTTATGCTAAGTTTTAAAATATGCAAACGAAGAAATGATTTGATGCGATTTTAAATGGTACCTCTTCTTTTATTGTAAATTGGACACATTAATAAGAAAAAATAAAATAAAATGGCGAGACACACCCCGGGTTGAATAGGGGACCATTCAATCTGTAATTGAATGCTCTACTACTAAGCTATATCTTCAAATTTTAATAAATCTGGGGGGTTTTAAGAAGAAATTATTTACTGAAATTTTATTATCTCCCTTATCTGGGTAATTTTAAAATCTTCCCCTATAAAAATTATTCCTTTTTATTGATAAGAGGGAAAAGTTATTTATAAGATTGAATTTTTTCGATTGTCGGTACTTATTGGATGAATTTATATACAAAACATATCTAAGAACACTGCCAGATATATAAATTATTTTGCATGTAATTTGCAAAAAGTAGGCTCAACCGTTTCAGAACCTATGGGAAAAGGCACTCATGCACAAAGCCCGCACAAAATATCTTTTTATAGAATCTATAATATAAAAGCGAAAATGTGTGTTTGTGTGTGTTTGTGTGTGTGCATTTTTTTTTTGTATGTCCGGCAAACGCTTTTTTAAGGGGCACGCTCGGTGGGGCCATTCATTCTTAAAACTTTTTATATACTGTCTTGATTATAATATCTACGATTTACGAAACGAGGTCGCGTATATCTTTAATTTCGGCAACTTTTACACGTTATTTTCGCAATATTTTTTTCTTTGGCTTTTTAGTATAAACGCGAAACTGTCCCCGTAGCAGAACAACCCCTTAGCACTCGGTTAGGGACATCCAGAAACGCTATGAGGTTTGATTAATACAGGGGAAACCCCTTATATCAGACAATTGCTATTCATTTGGACACTCCCTTTAAATGGGGAAGCTGGTTTTCCCACACATCTTGGAGGGAAAGGCAGAAACTGGCTTATATTCAAAGTTAATTTAATTCCCGCATGGCGTGATGTTTGACCTTATGAAATTCACGCACCTCTTATTTAACTTTTTAATCATTAAATTAAAACGGTTTTCACTTCCTCTCCGTCCTGGTCGAGCGGCTGGGATATCACCTTTTCCCCCTTTCTATCCTATCTTCGTGTCAAGGCTTTGGGTTCGAGCTTCCTACAAATGCATTTTTTATACCTCCAAAACACCCGGGCAACGTCGGGAATCCCCGCTAGTCTATTATATAAAAGGCAAAATAGGCGTGAACGTTTGTGTATGTCCACGAAAGGTTTTTTGGGTAGAGGGTTCTCACGTCTGTTAGATTCCGGGTGAAGTTTTCACATACTTCCTAGATCATAATATCTCAGATTCACAGACAGACATCGTCTTTATCTAGCTTTAAAAAATCCCCTTGTTTCGAATGTTTGGTTTTCTTTTTAAAGCAAAACTAATCAAAGCAAACGCAAGCGCGTGGCCTTCTTGCCGGGTAGTATCTGTTCTGTATTTATCATTGGTTAATTTTTGGGAAACCCTTCATACTGAAACAATTGCTATTTATTTGGATACTGCCAGAGTGCTCACTTTTTGAGGGGTGTCCCCCACATTATAAACGACATTGTGTCTGATTTGCTTTCATGGGAAAGCAAATAAATACCACGACAGAAAACAGAAAACTTAACTGGCCCTCAGCCAGATTTAAAAGCAACCTTAATTTCTGCGCCGACTCCTAGGTTTCTTAAGTTAATTACCAGCTCATTGAATTCACTCTCCTCTTTGGCTTAATGGTTAGCGAGGAAGACTAATTGCCCTACATTTTTGAGTTCGATCCCACCTCTCTCTCTATCTTTTTAAAAAAAATTATTTTTATTCTAGTGCCAATATCCTCCACGCTGGTAAAAGTTAATTACCAACTTATTGAATTTTCTTTTCTCTTTTTTCACTTTATTTACATCCTTTGCGGTACGGGTTCGAGCCTGCCTGTCTACTACCACTCTTTTAAAAACATTTTTTGCTCAATATGCACCCTCAAAAACCCGGGACATCCGCTAATAGTATATTAGTATATAGATATCTATATATCTATAAATGTGAAAATGTCTGTCTGTCTGTGTGTCTGTGTGTCTGTCTGTATATTTCCCTACGCTGTTAATTTTAAGTCTACAGACTCGAAATTTGATATACAGGGTACTGAGATTTGGGAAAATCTTTGTAATCGATTTTCGGCCAGAAATTTGGTTGTTAAGGGGTCAAAGTTCAAGGATTTGACCTTTGAGAACTCTACCAAACTCCTTCCACAATTGTGGACTTAAACATTTGAAATTTTAGATATAGGTCCCTTGGACGTGGATCTAACTTAATAATTTTATTTGAGCCCTAAACAATAAATTTTAAGGGGTCATAATAGGGGTCAAAGTTTTTTAAAATATTGACCTCTGCGGTTTCTACCAAATTACTCAGACAATTTCTGGTCTAAACATTTGAAATTTTACATAAAGGGTATTCAGAGATAAGGCTTAATCGGTTTGGGTCGAAAATTTGAGCTATCAATATATAAATTTATGTATGTATGTATGTTTGCATATCTGCCTAAAACTTTCGCCAGAGGCGACGGATTTTCACAAGATCAGTATCGTTTTGAAGCGCGGTCCTTCACACGACAAATACCGAAAAATTGGCTAAAATATTAATTTCTTCGCCCTCAACTGGGCACTTTTCAACAGGGAGGGGTCGCTTTTCCCCCCGATATTTTCGAAAGTCATTCCCTCTTTTCGATTGTCTAGCCTTAATTTAAACCTACGTCACTTCCAGTTTTCCGGGTGTCGTAACAGCAAAGACGTCACGTTTTTTTTCTCGTTCTTTTCCTCCTTCGCGGTACGGGTTCGAGCCAGCCTGCCTACGACCACCTTTTGTTTTTTGTTTTTTTTTGCTCAACACACACCTTCAAACACCTGGGCAACGCCGGGCTGAACTGATAGTATATATATATATTTTTTTTCTTTGTTCACAGATGAAGCAAAATACAGCTGTCCCGACTGTAACGACCGATTCCAAAGTTTGCCAGCTTTGCAAAGGCACCAGAATTATGGATGTGGAAATTCCATCCTTTCGGAAAATCCATTTAGACCCTTCGAAATGGAAACTGAGAAAATGGACATTGACAACAAAAGGTAAATTAGATTTTTTTTATTATTAGTTATCAATTATTTTTAGGTAGATGGAACCGTGTAAATTACACGCAATAAACTTTTGATTTTTAATCTGAGTCATAATTATTTTATTTCTATAAAATAATCAAGACTACCCTTGACCCGTTGGGTCAGTATGTTATATTAGCTATGGAATTAATCTATGAGCGTGACACTTGTGACGTAAAGAAAATAGTTTTTTATTTGACATAACAGAAATATTTCTATGAAAGTATATTAAAATGAAAAAATATAGATAGACTTCTATGAGTCGTTCTGTTTATTATAATTGATTATGTTTGAAACAAATTACACCCATTAATTTATAAGTGGTTTGTCATACTTATAGGTAAATGTGCCCTGAACAGATACCATAATACTTAAATTCAAAATTTGACATATCTTTTCATTTAAACGCAAATAAACGAGTTGGGATGTTGAAAATGTACACAGTAAAATGATACGTTTTATTGTCGCGTTGATTATTTATTTGTAACGCAAATTAAAAAAAGATACATATTTTCGGAGTTATTTATTTATGTTGGTAGTGTAGAAGAAAATGAATGAATGTTTTTTAAGAAATGTGTATTAAAAAATGGAGAATAAATTAAAAAAAATGAAGGCGGTGCGTAAATCGCCGTTATAAAATTCTCTTATGGTTGTCAACGGAGTAAATAGATTTATTTGTAAGCTCGGGCCCTATGCACTGTCCATAACTTGCCTTACATGTGAATACACTTTATGTAAGATTTCAAATGTTTAGACCAAAGTTTGTCTGAATAATTTCATAGAGACTAAGTTTGTCTGAATAATTTCATAGAGATCGTATTTGTTGTCAGCTTCGATGTTTGGGCCACGTCATCATGATACCCTCAAACAGACTACCGCAAAGAGTTTTCTTCGGTCAGCTCACTCACAGCCAATGAAACGTCGGCTTCCCAAGACACATTACATATACTGCATGAAGCTCACCCTCAAGCACGTCAATATCCACGTTAATCTTTTTGGAGAGTTTAGCAGCGGAAAGAGACACTTGGCGCTACAGATTTGTATAGCGGGATAGCCTTCTTCAATAATGAGCATGCGCGAACAGCTACAGAGCGTCGCACACTGAGACACTAGCGAGCGGCACACACACCATGAGATTAATGACGTCACTTCCTCTGATGACGTCACTTCCGATAACGAGTACCGGTGCCCGGAGTCAGAGATTGATAAGCCTGGCCAGGATCAGATAGGTGACTATTTTGGATTTCCAGGTGCTGTATGTCCTCTCCGCTTATCTCGGCATTATTTCCAGTCATCCTAGACTTCTCCTTGCCACTGGACTCAAGCTATGCCGATTCAAAAGAGGTGTGGTTGGGGATTGTGCAACATTTTCCACATAATTACACGCGTGGCTGCCCCTTACAGGGGCTTCTTTTGTCTTTTAAGACTGAACGGAGGCTTAAGACCTATGCAGAGCAGTGTAAATTACGCATCATACTTCATAGTCATCAATGAACTCACAGAGTCAATAAAAAAAAAATGATGAAAACATTGTCATCCACATGGATGGAGAACCATATGAAACTAATAGCTTCTTACTCTAGCCCTATATGGGTGCAATTCCGTTTTTCACTTACTTTTTATAACCCACACACCAAACCTGTAAGAAACAGTCGTCTATCAGACCACTATCAATAATTTCCCCTACTCTTTATCTGTGCCTAAACCTAAACATAGATTCAAAAAAGCTTCTTTCTTAGAACTGCACGACTGTGGAACTCTCTTCCATTTCCCTGCTTTCCAGTTGTCTACAATATGGTCGTTTTCAAGTTTAATGCATACAAATTCTTGATAAGCCGTCTCCTTAAGTAAACCAATTTACCAAATTTCCACTACTAACGATGACTACGATATTTTCCAATTGACTACTGGACACTCATTGAACCTTATCCTTGAGTGGCCTCCGGGTCTTGATGAGTGGTTACTCTTATGTAAAAAAAGTATTCTATTCACAAACCAAATTACAAATACAATTACCTGTATTAAAGGGCTTTTATAGAGTATGGCATAAATGTCTACTCCACAAGATCTCCATATATATACGATATAGCTGGGAATGTGTTTTCAGTTATTAAATCATTTCTCTCTGATAGGTTCATACGAGTAGTGGTTGATGGGCAGAAATCAGAAGCTCACAGTATTAATGCTGGAGTCCCTCGGGGATCAATCATGGGCCCAACTCTCTTTCTGATCTTCATCAATGATCTTCCAAATCACATCCTTCGATACTTTGTAGACATTTACATCTTTGGCAGAACATGAAAGGCCGTAAACGACCAAGTTCTCTTTTATTCTCTCTCCTCTGATCTTGAGCATGTGGTGCAATGGGGAAAGAGGTGACTGGTTACATTGAATGCATCTAAAACCTAGCTTTTATCTTTGCATCATCACCACTCTGACCCTCATCTGGCATCAATTGAAATGAATGGCTCTCATTTTGGGGAGGATCCATGTTTTCTCAAGCTCCTGGGCTTGACCTTTACTCCTGATCTGAAATGGAATACGTACATCAAATCTGTTGCCAAGGTCGTTGAGAAAATGGTGCGATCCTTCTATCGACCCAGTTTATATCTCACTCCTGATGCAATTATCTACCTATATAAAAGCCTTGATAGAGTTCAGAATAGATTCGTAGCCAAGTACGGGATGCCCTTTTCTTTTTCCCTGCAACAGAAGAGGTACTGCGAAACTGTCTCTGCTTTATCATTATTTTCATGACAGGTTCTCGTCTGAGTTCCAATCTATGGTCCCCTCGTCAAACTTTCACAAGAAATACTCCTCTAGTGGAAACGATTATCAATAATTTCCCCCACTCTTTATCTGCGCCTAAATCTAAAGGTTGATTCCATGAATAAACGTTCTTTCTTAGAACTGCAAACCCGCGAAACTCTGTTCCATTTACCTGCTTTCCAACTGACTATAATATAGTCGTCTTCAAGTCTAATGTATATAAATTCTTTATGAGCCGTTTCCTTAGTATCCAATTTACCAAATTTCCACGACTAACGATTACTATGATATTGTCACATTGATTGCTATACACTCAATAAAACCTTATCCTCGTGTGGCATCTGGGCCTTCATAAGTGGTGACTCCTTTGTAATAAAAGAAGTACTCTGTTCGCAAAGTACAAATTACAATTACCTGTTATTAATGGAATTTTTAATTTATAATTAAATCGTTTATTGATATGTTCTTACTGTTTTCAAACGTTACTTCTTAATTCTCATGTTCGGCATCTCGCTGTTTATTTTGTTTTTGAATTAAGGAAGAATTTGACAGGAGCCGAAATTTTGTTGAGTAAGTTTTGTAGAACAGGCATGGAGTGGCAAAAAAAAAATTGGTACTTATGCATCCTTTAAACAAGACGTAACTCGGCGTTCGCTTGGCTTTCTTCGGAGCATGACGTCAACAGCCCGATAATGCCGAGTGTTTATTATTTAATTGGAATTCATTATTGAGATGAAAAGTCTTATTGCTTATACGGTTTTCCCTAATTTATTTTGCAATCTCTAAATTACCAGACATTGCCTGTTATCGCTGAAAGTTTGCAAGATGCTGCACTCTTTTACCTATTCATCATCAGCTGATCGATGTATGGCCAAACTTTAAACACTTTTCAAAACAATAAAATATTTTGATAATTTATGCATATAAATATTTCGATGATTTATGTATATAGATATTTTGATAAATATATATATGATTGATTAATGATTGAAAAATTATAGCAAAGACGGCAAGGAGATTTATGTGGTGATAATTTGGAGAGTGAGCTCTTTCATGAATGAGTATTATTTATTATTTTTATTTATTGCGGACTATTATCCTCATCATTTCGTAGTTGTTTCACGACGTTTCGGCCAACTATTCCTCTGGCCTTCGTCAGGTGGTAACCGCGACTGGATAGGAAATCTGAATCTCCTGACTGCATCCTCAGCAATCACTGCCATCCATAGTTGTCGTCGTCTCACCACGTTTTGGCCAAGTAAGCCTCTGGCCAGATTTTGGGTAGGATTGAAACCGCTATCTTCAGACAATTCTCACCTGGAACCGTAGAAATTCAACGTCTTTATCAACTACGCCACGGACCCTGAATAGTTGGCCAAAACATTGCGAAACAACAACTAAGAAAAGATAAGGATAATAGTCCTCAACAAATATGTTGTCGACAAAATTATAACAAGGCTACTAAGTCATTTAAACAATACTGGGTTTAAGTGTTCGTTTTAGTATTTTAGAACTTCTTTAAAGCTTTACTGCACTCATTTTGCGACCAAATTTCAAACATTTTTTACAGTTCATAGGTCACTTTTTCAGCTATACTAAAAGAATCGTCCAGTAAAACAAAAGTTATAATACAATTACTGCGTTCAAAAATTGTCAGAATCTGTAAGGAACGTAGCAACGTTTTTATTTATTTGTTTTATTTTATTTTTTTATTAGCATTTGGTTACCATAGCAACCAAACTGGAAGATGCAAAGGTTTAAATTAGGGTTAGGCAATCGAAAAGAAGGGATGACTTTTGAAAATATTTGTGAAAAAAAGTGACCCCCTCCTTGTAGAAATGTGCCCAATTGAGGGCGTAGGAATTAATGTTTTTAGCCAATTTTACGATAGTTGTCGTCCTAAGGGTCGAGCTTCAAACGATACCGATTTCATAAAAAGTGTCGAAAATTTTAGGCATTTTAAACAGACAGGCGAGATTTATATTATAGATGTAAAATTGAATTTTTGAAAAAGAATATGTAAGAAATTGTTAAGGTTTTTTTCTTTTCCAAATTCTCGTCTGTGCTCAGACACACGCATACGTATCAACTTTAAACTCAGCCTGCGCCGTTGCTATTGGCTAATCGCCATGTTACGTCAGACAGCGGCAAAACCCGAGCTGTTGACGTGTTTTGGGAAAATCTAAGCCGAGCGCTTAATTACAACTCGTTCAAAGGATGCATAAGCACCAACATTTTAAAATGTTTCTGAAAATACCCACAATGCACTTGTCCAATTTGTTTTGGAATGCTTTTTTTTTGTTGTTTTAGTATTTTATTGCCATTTTTTAATTTTGTATTCATTACCAAAGCATGCATTAACAATATTTTTTTGTTTTGAAATCAAATGTTTTTCATAGTGTTCTTTGACTAACAATTTTGACGGTTTTTGTTTATTTACCTTTCTTGAACATTTTTTTAATTTATTCAATTTTCACCCCCAAACAAGGCGCAGTGCCACTTTGAAGTAAGGGGCTACTATCGGAGATAAGTTGCAGGGGAGATGAATAGCAAGATGTCTGTTCACATTAAACTTAAACTTCTGCATGTCAGTACAGTTGGGAAAGCAGAATCCTGGAATTGAGTTCCGAAGTCTAGCAGTTCTGGAGAAGAAACTAGTGGAGTAGAAGGCTGTCTTACACCTAAGGATCTTTAGTGTGAATGGGTGGGATTTAGCTGATTATCGGGTTTGTCGGGGGTATTCACGTCGAGGGAGTACAAGTGAGTGTAGTTCGTCAGAGTAAATTAGTTAGCTTTGATTGAAGAGAAACTTTTTTTATTATTACATTTTCACCCCAAACAAGACACAGTGCCACTTTGATGTAGGGGGACTCTATTTAGGATATAATTGCAGGGATACTATGTAGGGAGTTGAGCAGCAAGATGGCTGAACCTGAACTTCTGCATGTCAGTATAGTTGGGATCTCTACTGTATAGGGGTGATATTTTAATTCTTGTCAGTTTTTTTTTAATTACATTTTCACCCCAAACAAGGCACATTTGCCACTCTGATCTAGCGACTACTATCAGGGACATAATCTACAAAGGTACTATGTAGGACGTTGGGCAGCAAGATGTCGCATACGTTACACTTGAACTTCTGCATGTCAGTACAGTTGGGGAAGCAGAGATCCGGAAAGGTATTCTAAAGTCTAGCTGTAATGGGGAATACACTACTGGAGTAGAAGGCTCTCTAACATCTAGGGATCTCTACTGTGAAGGGGTGTGATTTTGCTGCTTGTTGGGTATTTACGTCGAGGGGGTAGAAGTGCTTGCAGTTCGTCAGAGCACCCACCATTAAAATACTTGTAAAACAGGCAGAGCGATGTAACATTTCATCAATGAGAAAGAGGTTGAAACCTAGGCGACTCTCTTCTGAACCCTCTCCAGGAGTAAGAGACTAGCAGCAGATGCACCAGGCCAAATATAACAATATTCCATACATGGGCGAATGGGGGGGGGGGCTTTGTAGAGGTAGTGTCTGAAGATAGCGGTTTCAATCCTACCCAAAGCCGGCCAGATGCTTACTTTTCCTTAAACGGGGTGAGACGGTAACAACTACGAATGGCAGTAATTGCTGAGAATGCAGTTAGGAGATTAGGAGGTTTTATTCCGTCGCAGTTAACACCTGACGAATTCCAAAGGAATAGTTGACTGAAACGTTGTTAAGTAACAACTAAAAACAAGATGAGGAGAATAGTCCGCAATAAATAAATTAATAAATAATACTCATCTCAATAATGAATTCCAATTAATTGATATATAAATAATTTGCGGTAATTTATCGTTAGCAAAAGTTATTGGTGGTTTAGAAGGTTTATTGTAATTGATAACTGATAAAATTGTTTTGGAGATGGGTGTATTTCCTGACGACACCGCACTCTATAACAGACACGAGGGGAAGAAAAATGAACTCATATCTAAGGAAATAGCAGGAACACTAGAGGAAGACCTCCAACCTGTAGTGGAATGGGGACAAAAATAGATGGTCACATTCGACGCTGCCAAGACTAAGCTTGTTTCTTTCAATAATTACAAGAAACCTTCTCTACCATTAATAGCGATGGCCAAGAACACATTACCCGGAAGTACCTCATTTAAACTCCTCGGCTTAAGGGAACATGAACTGGAATAGATACATTGAAAGCATTGCCAAGGCTACTACAAACAAGGTGGTCCCTCTCTACCGTGCTAGAAAACTACTTACGCCTGAAAGTATCCTGTACCTCTATAAGGCCACCATTCGCCCATGCATGGAGCACTGTTGTCAAATTTTGGCTGGTACATCTGTAGCTTGTCTCTCACTCCTGTACAGGGTTCAAAAGAGAGTCGCCAACTTGATAGGTCCTGAACTGTCATCTAGGCTTCAGCCTCTGTCCCATCGCCGAAATGTTGAATCCCTTTGCCTCCGCCAATTTTGGGAATAAACACTTGAAACTTTACATGTAGATTACTTGGACATGGATCAAACTTTTTTGTTTTTGATTAGCGAAAAAAATATATATAAATGATGTCAAAATTGGGGTCAAAGTTAAAAAAAAATGACCTCTGCGATCTCTACCAAATTACTCAGAAAATTTCTTGTCTAAACATTTCAAATTTTTCATAATGGGTATTCAGAGATAGGGAATGATTTTAATCTGTTCGAAAATTTGAGCTGCCACGGGGTCAAAGTTCAAAAGATTTGACCTTTGCAGTGTCTAGCAAATTACCCAGCCAATTTTGGGTCTAAAGATTTGAAATTTATACATAACGGGTATTTATACATTTGGCAAGCATTTTAATCAGTTTTGGGGCGAAAATTTCGCTGCCAAGAGGTCAAAGTTGAAAGAGTTGATCAGATTCTACCAAATACCTCCGCCAATTTTATTCTAAAGTTGAACATGGGCAAAACTTTGTATTTTGATTTGAGATCAAAACAATTAATGTTAAGGGGTTAAAATTGGGGTCAAAATTTTAAAACAGTCAGACCGACAGATAGACAAACAGAAAGACATATAGGCATTTATTGTTATTAATATTCTATTATCGTTGTTAACATTATTGATGTTATTAATATTAATGTTATTCTTATTATTAATGTCATTATTATAATAGGAATTATCATTTTATTTTATTACTATTATTTTTCTTATTATTATTAAAATTAATGATAAAAATAATGATAATAATGTTATTGATATTAAAAAGGGTACTAATTGTTATAATAATAATAATAATAATAATAATAATAATAATAAGAGTTATTATTAGAATTATTATTATTATTATTATTATTATTATTATTATTATTATTATTATTATTATTATTATTATTATTATTATTATTATTATTTCTGTTTGTTATGCGTTTTGTTTTTATTAATTTTTTTTCATTTGGTTTTCTTTATTTTTATTTTTAATGCTGTTTTTATAAAAAAAATCTAACAAAAAAGAGATGAAAACGTTTATAAACAGATACTGCACTATGAGATATTAAATATTTATTTTGACTCATCCACTCTTCTCTCTCTCTTTCTTTCTCTCGCTCTTTCTCTTAATCTCTCTCATTTTTCAGGTTTCCCTTTCTCTCTCTCTATATATATATAACTCTCCCGCCCGTCTGTCCCTATTTTTTTTTTTTCTGTTTTGAACGTCTAATGCGAATGGAAACACGAAAAAATATATATTATCTTAATCAAAATGAAACATGTTTTTGTTACAATCGTATTAATTAATTTTCAATATAATAAAATAACACTTTAGATAAACATCAAAGGTGTGAATTTCATACGGAAACATTGATTTTTTTATGGAGCTTACACCTTTAACGTTATTCTCGCGTTTCCTACGCACTGTTCCAAGATTTCAAAATACAACCACTCAGATACAACGCGCGGCTCTTTAAAAACAGAGATTTCTTTCTCCAACTTTACAACATGGAGAGAAAGAAGAAAAGACAAAAAAGAAAGAAAAACATACTGAAGATGGAGTATAGCTCCGAAATATGTTCATGTCATAAATTTCAAACAAGTAAAATATTTGTTTATTTTCCTAATATTGCGCTGTGATTAGGTTTTCAAGCGCACTTGATGCCTATTTTATTTTACTTGAGTTAAAAGACAGAAATTATGGTCGAATAAAGAAGAGATTAAACTATTTTAAAGCGATAGATCTCTTTCAAAATAGTTTTATCTCTTCTTTATTCGACCATGATTATTGAAGCAGCATAGAATGTTTTCTAAATAATTAAAAGGATTAAAGCGTTTTTTTATTTCGCTTACTTCTTCGCAAGTATATGTTTTATAGTGATAAACGCTTATATCAACCCGGATATCAATGTTCCTATTTACAATGCCTCCCCACGGGACAGAGTTAGACACCAGGGTCGTTTCTTAACGCGGAGAAAAGGAACAAAAATTAAAATTGTCTCAGTCGTGAAGGATTTCTCCTCCACTGACAGAGAACAAGAAATTGAAATGCAGCATCTGAAGACAGATACTACACTTTGATTTTGTCCCGAAGGCCGACCACCCTAGCGGGTTTGGTTAGCTTACCATTTATATATATTTATACATTATATATACATATATATATATATCATATATATAGAAATACACACACACACACACACATATATATATATATACATACATAAATGCACATATACACTGATATATGAATATATACATGTACACATACATGTGCATATGCAGATGTATACATATATATACGCATTTATATGCATACATACATACATATATATATATATATATATATATATATATATATATATATATATATATAAAAGACTTCCTTCAGTCTTGACAGACTATGGATACCCACTGTAAGGGTGCCTGCGCGTGAAATATATGTGGCAAGAGTTGCGCAATCTCCAACCACACCAATCCTAAGTCGACATTCTTGAATACCAGTGGCAAGTGGAGGTTCTGGACGACTGGAAACAATGCCGAAATAATCGGAAAGCACATACAGCGCCTGGAATTCATAAATGGTCACCCATCTTTGACTAGCCGGGCTCAACGTTGCTTAATTCCGGTGATCCGATGAGAATCGGTGTGTCAACATGATTATACCGTGCATATATATATATATATACACATTTATACATATATGCCGTACATATATATACACTTATATATATATATATATATATATATATATATATATAAACATATATTCATATATACAGAGATATAGACATATATACATATATGCAAATAAATATACATATATATATACATATATACATATATGTACATATATATATATATACAAATACATATTCAAATACATATATATATGCATGAAAATATATATATATATAAACATATATATTTCTGTAGAAATATATATTCTTATAATATATACAATTCCTTATTTAAGAAGCTGAATGTAATTCCAAAGCAATACAGTGAATAAATGACAAAAAAACTACATTAAAAAATTAATGATGTTGACCATCTTATAATTTATTCCTTTAATTCAGTTGGCATTTACAATTCTTGAGAGTATCTGGTTCGTTGCGCAATGATTGATTTTTCGCTACGAAACAGATACTGTCAAGAATTGTAAAAGTCAACTGAGTTAAAGGAATAAATTATAAGATGGTCACCATCATGAATTTTGGAATATAGCGTTTTGTCATTTATTCTCTATATAAATATGCACATATACATATACATATACCAGCATAAATCCAAATACACACACACACACACACACACACACACATATATATATATATATATATATATATATATATATATATATATATATATATATATATTAGAGGGAATTTGACCTGGTGTCTAAAGAGCTGAGTACTAATGTACCAGTATTAATGTACTAGTAAATGTATTAATACTATTAAAAGGAAAAAGGGCTCGTTGTAATGTATATATATAACAAGCCCAATAGGTATAGATATCCTAGATCTATTTTTATATTAAGTAAAACGGATCAAAATTTAGAATTAAATCAGTTTCAAAAGGAAAACAAAATCCAATAGATTGTACGATTGTTTCAGAAACGATGGTCATTTTATTTAAATTGACAATAAATATTGATAATTATTTGACAAAGTCTCCTCATCAGCAAAAATAGAGCTGAGGGGCAGTTAACAACACCAAAATAAAACTAGCATTTTTGTCGTGTGTAAGGCAGACATTCCTGGAAATATTTAAAAATAAAAATAAAATTAAAATAAAAAAAAAAACAAATAAATATATATATATATTCAGGTGTACATACAACGAAAAGAAGGAAAATAATTTTTCTAGTAGGCGAAAGCGATACAAACGAAAAAATAAATAAAATGGAATGTTTCCCCCCAAATAGTATCATTTCATTAGTATTTTTACAAACAATAATAAAAAAAGATTAGTTTCCTTTTTTAAGACATATATTCTTGGAAAGTTTGTCTGGCGAAAAATGCTTCGGGTTTTATTACATTTTGTGATTCTTTTAAGTGACTTAATTATTTTATAACATCCGAATATGGTTCATTTCCATATTATCATTCATATATATATATATATATATATATATATATATATATATTTCCATATTATCATTCATATATATATATATATATATATATATATATATATATATATATATATATATATATATATATGAATGATAATATAGAAATGAACCATATTCGGATGTTATAAAATAAGTAAGTCGTTGTCCTTCCTTTTGAAACCGATTTTTAATTAAAAATTCTGAATAATTTTACATAATATTAAAGTCGCTCTAGTATATATATGCCTACCGAGCTTATTATATAGCTACATTACAACGTGCACTGTTTTCTTTTAATTGTATTAATGCATTTCGTAATACATTAAAATAAACTCCGCTCCGTTTCCTAATTCCCATAAAATTATATATATAATATATATATATATATATATATGTATGTATATATATATATATATATATATATATATATATATATATATATATATATATATATTCAACGTGTTTTTACATAAGCAGTAATTTGCTGCCACACAGTCATGAGAATGTTTCGGCCTTCTAGTATTTAGTAACTAGATACCTCTTCAAGCAACTATGCTTATATCTAAAAGCGAAATTATTAATTGAAATCCAAAAGTTGTCTTACAGTAAAAGATTTTAAAAAATGAAAACAAGGGACAGGGGTGAAGTTCAGCTGTGCGAAGAACAAGGTTTAGTAGCTGTGGATTTTTTTTTTATGTTGGGGTGAGGGAATGAAGTAGGTAGGGTTGGGGTTTGAGAAGTCAAGTTGGAGACAGGTTAGAGAACGGATATAGATGATGTCTGAAACACGTGTCCGCTTTGCCTGTCTTAAAATCTAAATGAGCTACTGTGTTTAATTTTTCTTTTCATTAGCATTTTCGTATCTTTTTGTGAAATATATTTTTAGTTATAACATTTTAACTGATTAATGTCCTTTGTTTATTCCTTAGCGTTGATTCATCCCAAAAAGCAGAAGACAAGGAATATTTATGCAGCTTATGCCCCAAGAAGTTTGATTGGAAAGCTGATCTCGTAAGACATCAGGTAAGGAAATTCTTTTTTTACTCAGGTTCACCCTCTAATAACTCCTAACAAGGCATATCGCCACTTGGACGCAAGGGACTACTATTTAGGACCATAACTGTGAAAGAGTAACAAGACGTTGGTTTACCTTACATTTAAACTTCTGCATATCAGCACAGCCAGGGAAGCAGGTAGCAGGAAGAGAATTCTAAAGTCTAACTGTTCGACTGAAGAAACTATTAGAATTTTTTTTTTAATTACATTCCCCCCCCAAATAAGGCAGAGTGCCACTTTTATGTAGGAGGCTACTATCAGGGAATAAGTTGCACGGATGCTATGTAGGGAGTTGAGCAGCAAGATGTCAGTTTGGGATGCAGGAAACCAGGAAGAAATTCCAGAGTCTAATAGGAAGAAAGTATTAGAGTAGAAGGCTTTGTCCTCAATGTATTTTTTCCGGTTATTTCCCACAAATATTAGGCCGAGGAGTTTGAAAGAAAAAAATCTAGGTAGTGTATTATTTGGCATAGATATAGTTTTAAATTATATATTTCATACAGCTGCGTGTATATTTAATAATGCTTTGTTTGGTTTAGTTGTCTTACGCCATAAAAACCGTTTTCAGTTTATTTAATGTGGAATCTAGTTATTTTGGAATTAGTTTGTATGCTGCAAATGGTTTTAAATCTTCAAATATTTATTTGTAGAGTTTGGTTTGGTTATTTTACGACATATCAAACCTTTCCGGGTTATTTAACACCGAATGAAGTTATTTTGGAAACAATTTTTATGCTTTAAGTTCTCCTCGCTGTGTTCATACAGTAGTGCTCAATATTGAATAGAGCAAGTAATTTGTAATAAAAATCTCATTCATACAAATATATTTATATAAATAAAAGTTGTTTTTTATAAATATATATGCATGCATATATCTATATAATTTGAATGTAATTTCGTATCAATCTACTATTTGTAAGACATTGTTTTATGTTGTTCTTCTAGGTCCACCATTCTGAAAACAGATTCCCTTGTGAAAATTGTGACAAAGTCTTTACAGATCCAAGCAATTTGCAGAGGCACATTAGGTCCCAGCACGTTGGTGCAAGGTCTCACGCCTGTCCTGAATGTGGCAAGACGTTTGCGACATCTAGCGGCTTAAAGCAGCATCAACACATTCACAGCAGTGTGAAGCCTTTCCAGTGTGAAGTGTGTCTAAAGGCGTACACGCAGTTCTCCAACCTCTGCCGGCACAAACGTATGCATGCCGATTGTCGACAACAGATCAAGTGTAAAGATTGCAACCAAGTTTTTTCGACTGTGACCTCTCTTGGGAAGCATAAAAGATTCTGCGACGGTGCTTTCAGAAATACTATGCGAGTTTGCTATACTCCCGAAAAATTGGTGTCAGCTGGATTGGGACCTATTCCTCAGACGTCCCCGATGACAGCATTCATGTACACCCAACCTCGTTACCCTTACTACCGTCCTTTTGTCAATTCGCCATTTCCGTTAATAAGCCAACCTTTAGCTCCAATGACAACTGCCGGATTTGCTCCCACACCGGAAGCGCTTATGTCCCCCCATGAACACAATCTTGAAAATACTCCCCTGTTAACAGAGAACTTGTCCGCTACAAAAGAAGTTAAACGCGAACTCAAACTTTCAGACAGTGACATGTCGGAAATAAGCATTGGTAGTGATTTGGACGTAAGTTCAGGATCTGATCTTGAAAGCGAAGGAAGTACCTCCAAAAAACATTTTATTTCATCATCTCCAAATACCAGTATGTCTGCTGGTCACAACAACAAAAAGGATTCGTTATATTTGAACAGAAAATGCAGCCCGCTATCCAGGAACCATATGGACATTGTTGTTCAAGATACCGGAGCACAATCTATGCCCTTTGATCTATCTAAATCAAGCAAAGCAGTTATAAACGAACCCCGCTCTGGAAACGAGGAGGAACCTTTGGATTTAAGCACCAAGTCCAAAGAAACCGTAAAAATCTTTGAAACTGCTAGAAAGACGCACATCTTTGGAGAAATTAAAGCAGCTCCCGCTACCAATGCCGAAGCTAAACTTCATTATGCTTATCAACTCCCGAATTCTTATATGGTTGATTCTTTTTATCCGATTGACAAAGACAAGTTTTCTTCATCGCTTATGACATTGACAAGATTCCAGTTGTCGGCTCCTGGCTATTCCCATATGGGCTCATTTGGATTGGTCCATCAGGATATGGAGAAGAACCTACCTCCTGTTGTCAAAATGGAAAAGTCCCCAACAGCATTTCGTTATCCGACCGGACCAAACAAATACAAGGAGAGATATTCATGCAAGTACTGTGGAAAGATTTTCCCACGATCAGCGAACCTAACAAGGCATCTTCGTACACACACAGGAGAGCAACCATATAAGTGCAAGTACTGTGAACGTTCGTTTAGCATCTCTTCGAATCTACAGCGCCATGTGCGCAACATCCATAATAAAGAGAAACCATTCAAGTGTTCCATTTGTGGAAAGAGCTTTGGACAGCAGACAAACCTAGATCGCCATCTAAAGAAGCACGAAGCCCAAGGTCCAAACGTCACCGATTCCCCAGTGCACGAACCTGACTTAGAAGATAAGGACGAACCTTACTTCGCAGATATACGCAACTTCATTGAGAACAACAGCACTGCTAATATTAGTGATGCTATCTTACCCGACCGACATTCAAGCTTGATTATAAACGACTTACCCCTTATCAGGTCTCCTCATGACCTCGACTACGACCAGAAAATAGACGAAGAGCCGCTTGCCCTCCCTTTAACTAAGAAGGAGATGATTAACGCCACTGTAGGTGTGACGGCTCAGAAGAATGTGTTAGATACCAGCCTGGAAGCTAAAAACAGTAGCGACCTAATGGCTAATGATGACGACGAAGAAGACGATGACAAAGAAATAATGCAAGATGACGACGACGATGCTGCAACAGATATTTCGATGGACAGAGGTAACATTGAACATCCTGTTAGCAGCAGTAACAAAATTACTGGTGTTAAAACGACAGAGTCTTTACCTGGAAATATCTCGCCAGCATTTAGTTTAAACAACAATGATATTACTGCAAACCCTGACGAAGAAGTCTCTGATAGTGTAGACTTTTTGACAAATGGATACCATAGTCCTCATGGCACCCCGATTAATTTATGTCAGAAGGCTTACCCAAACATGAAAAATGGGTACACACCCCCAGTTGCCTGCTCAACTTAGCAACTGATTCAATATATACATACATATAATATATATATATATATATATATATATATATATACATATATATATATATATATATATATATATGCATTATTTAAAATATGCGGACGACTATTCTCATCTTGGATGTTGATTTCACAACATTTCGTCAAATTTAATCTTCTGCATTCTCCAGGTGCATTAACTACCGAAATTTGGAACCTTCTAGAAAATCCCAAAATCAAATTTGGGAACGTGAAACATTTTTGAACTGAACATTCTATTTGATTCACACGGGTATGTTGTTCTTATTCCTGATTGTGATTTTTAAATATTTTTGTCTGTAGTAAGGATTGAACCTAACACCCCCATAAGACTATTTGTTCTGCCAAAAACTCATGTGGAATATGATTGAATTAAAGTAATTACAAATTAAACAAATAAATTATAATCATACAAATATATACACATATATATGCATAAGTATATATATATATATATATATATATATATATATATATATATATATATACATTAAGCTGTGTGCATATATGTAAACTTATATGTATTAATTCTTCAAATTCGAGATAAGATTAAATGTAAATACTCCCAAATCCATGCTAGAATAGCTTATGTGCATATGGGAAGTAACACTATCCAAACCGTTAGCAAAAGTATTAGTTAGAAGTGACTGATTTCTGGAGGTTAGGGTTCAATCCTTAGCAAAGGCAATAAAAGCTAGGATTAGCATACGACTTAGGTCTTCTATCAATTCATGGCAGAAACACGGTGATCAAAGAAAATGTTCAGCTTGGAATTCCGTACATGCTGACGAATTTTTGTGTAAATATTTACATGTTCCGAAAGAAGGTTCTACAAATTCGAAAAGTATTACCCGAAGAATGTCGAAGCATACATCACCGAAACATTGTGAATAGAACAATCAAGTGGTAATCAGCCTATGACACACTAATATAAATTATGAATCCTCATCAAAAGATTCCCAAGACTAT
This sequence comes from Euprymna scolopes, assembly GCF_053919585.1. Classification (NCBI taxonomy): domain Eukaryota; kingdom Metazoa; phylum Mollusca; class Cephalopoda; order Sepiida; family Sepiolidae; genus Euprymna; species Euprymna scolopes. The sequence continues at coordinate 4,994,588 of NC_136524.1, forward strand.
TAAATATATATATATATATATATATATATATATATATATATATATATACGTGTGTGTGTACATATATAAATATATGTGTACACATACACACACACACACACACACACACGACAATTAGAAATTGGGAGTTTGATAGGAGGGGAATAAAAGTGAAAAATGACGTGATGTACTTGCAAAGAAAATGATGTAGATCTGTGTGTGTGTGTGTGTTTTACCAAACTTTTGTTCCGCGAACGAATACATTCAGCGGAGGCTGTATTATTATGGATAAGGGCCAAAGATATGCACAAATCAATGTGATAACATACACTTACAAACATATACGACAGATGAAATATATGTGTCTGCTTACAGGTAAATTTAATATTATTAACGCAAATGACGAGTACATGTTTAAGTATATATACATATGCATGTGTGTATGTATGTATATACTTGAATATACTCATACATATGCATATATATAAATATGTATATATATGCATATAGGCATATACATACATATGTATATATGTTGATATATATTTATACATACATATACATACATGTACATACACACACACTACACACACACACATATATATATTTATATATATATGTATATATATATATATATATATATATATATATATATATATATATATATATATATATATTATAATCAGCGGGTTCAGGTAAAAAGTTGGTTGCACTTTCCAGAGATCTGAAAGGAAATCTTGAAAATGACATAAATTGTCGATACATGTGACCTTGTTTGCGAATGGATTCTGTCATATATATATATATATATGTGTGTGTGGGTGTGTGTGTGTGTGGGTGTCTGTGTGTGTGTGTTTGTGTGTATTTATATATATGTGTGTGTGTTTGTGCGTGTGTGGTTGTGTATGCGTGTTTGTGTGTGTGTATGCACTAATAGTTGTTAGTATTATTGATATTTCAAACTGGTTCGTACTTTCGAATATCCGGTTTGCAGCAAATAAGTTCTGCAAAGTACTTATAAAAGACCGGAAGTACCAAAGCATAGTCAGTAATGTATTTTCCTCATTTTGTTTGACGATCGCTCAAAGCGTGAAATCACTGATCATGACCTATTAAAATAAACATTAATTACTAATGGATATATATATATATATATATATATATATATATATGTGTGTGTGTGTGTGTGTGTGTGTGTGTAAGTATATATTATGTATGAGTATATATGTCTATTTGTGATCTGCAAGCATCTTATTCTTATTCAAGGTACATGCTCAAACAGATATATCAGCATAAATTATATATATATATACATATATATATATATATGCGTGTGTGTGTATACATATATATATATGTACATATATATATATATATATATATATATATATATATATATATATATATACGCTGGTAAATAAGCTGGTTTTAGCTGAATTCAAATTCAGTTACCTACAATGTGTTGATAATATTGTGTTCGTTCCTTCTATTTTCCAGAGATCTGCTAATGAAAACACTCTATGTATCGATATAATCGAAATATCCGCACACCCACGTACGAACACATACACACCCACCCACATATACACACACGCATATATATATATATATATATATATATATATATATATATATATATATATATATATATATATATATATATATATGAGGGTTGTCTACTTGTTTAATCCGGCTCAGGAAACAGTCCGTTTTATGTACGAATTCCAGGAGAAATAACAATAGTAAATAATTAAAATGGGCTTGTGTTATCACGTATTTAAATTATTTATTATTGTT
>NC_136524.1:5001363-5008863 GCF_053919585.1 Euprymna scolopes
TCACAAAAAGTATTTATAGCAAAATACGGTTCCACTTCGAAGTATAATTAATTTCCGTCTCATTACTTTTGAGTGTGCCTGGTGGTGGTTGGGGGTGAATATCGTTATATATTTTATTAAACTCATATATTTACCAAACTAACTGCTGATGGTGAAATTACAGTACAAAAAAAATCTTTGATTATTAAATATTTGTGATGGTTTTAAAAATAAATTTAAATATTGTACTCTCATTTCTTTAATTTGAATGAAAAAGAAAAACATGGGAAAATATTAAAAAAATAAATCTGTAAAACAAACACAAACAATATTTGACAAAAGATAGCAGCAAAAATAAGGAACAATGCAGCAATATTACAGGTACATATCAGACACATAACAAACGAAATAAGTCTTGTTGAACCAATAAGAGTTATATAAGCGTTAAACTGGAACTAGTTTTATATAGTGTGTATTTAATGCCAAAGCAGTAGTAAGAATTGGGCTGTAAATATACGTACAAAGGTTTTTAATTCCATTTTTTGCGTTCATTAACTCGAATATTAAACATAGTGTGAGTTTGCAATATAAACGCTAAGTAAGACGTACTATTACTGGAAAGCAAGTGCTTTGTGTTTGTGTGTGTGTGTGTGTGTGTGTTTTTTGAATCATAAATCGTCAGTTTATAAAAGTAACATTAGCGCACCACGCTATTCGCCTTGAATCAGATAATAGATTTTACCGCGTGCGTGTGCGTGTGCGCATGCGCATGCGAGTGATTTGTAATGCTGCGAATAAAGTGAAACAATAAAGCGATAAACGAAGGCCAATTATGAGAAAATAGCATAGAGGAAGAGCTGATCTTTCGCATCCTTATCTTATTGGGCGCTTATTCATGACTGGAGCTACAGCTAATTTTCACTCTCCCTCTTCCTTGTTCTAATAGTCATTTACACATATTTCACACCACTTTACATCGTTTCCGTGCACAGATATGACTTGTTTCGCATCGTAAGAAGCGCCAATGCGCAAAATGTATACTCGTATCCGAGTTCCGCCAACGACGACGGATGATTTTGCTCATTTGGACGCAGTTTGTCTTAGATTTTCCATCACATTCCACTTTTCTCTCGTTCCTAGCTCTTTCTACACGCATCTTTTTTTTTTTTACTTTCGCTCAACATGTATTTGCTTACATTCCAGCTTTCATAAAAAACAAGGGTGCAATTAAATACCTTTTCTGAACAAACAAAATGGCTATTTTAAAAATGCATCATGACATCAAAGATTAATATCTGTTAAACAACTAATCGCAATCCCATTCATTATAAGCTAATATTTGTTTTAACGAAGCCACCATACCGTACCTAATTTTTCTTCTCTCTACCCCCACTCTCTCCCTTCTCTCCTTCCTCTCCATATATTTTCGTATAGAATGTATTGTAATGCATATGCTGTATTGTCAGTCGTCAATGCACATTCAATAAAATACGGAAGCGAAAATGGTAATCGTGTTTTTATATTTAGTGTCCGTTTATCTTTTGTTTCCCTTTATTTTTCTACACTCGAACATGCAGCGTATCGACAACGTTTTAGTTATTTATTATTAAAAGACAACGAATGTCGTAACCGATACCTTAGCTGCTATCTACCTGTCGAATGTAAATAGAATTTACGTCCGTATATTTCCAAACAGTATCAGTGCGTAAATGGTATACATATAGACATGTTAAGATTTGAACTCCGTATAGCCGATTCAATATATATAGCCAACAATTAATCTGGTAAATCAATATTTTATTCTTACAAATTTTGTTATTTCCCCTTTGGAGTATGAATTCATTCAAAAGAATATTTCGCTCAGGTTTTTTTTTTAATTATTATTATTCGAATATGACTTACTACGGCTCAGAACATTTTTAGCGTGAATCAATACATTGTTGATTACTTTCACATCTTCATCTGGTAACAAAATAATATTCCATACTCGCTGTCATAGCTTCAGTATATATATATATATATATATATATATATATATATATATATATATATATATATATATATATATATATATATATATGGTAAATTTCTACTTGGTTTTCACATACATATTTTCCTTTAAGATGACGACGTTTGTAAATATCGGGTATGCTGAAAAAGAATATCGTATTTAAATTTTCCGCAAATAAGTAGCTTTTCCGGAATTTAAGAATATTTTTGGTGCGTGTGTGCCAATGATATGTGCGGGTTGTGCGTACAACAATGGCCACTAGTGTTAATATAATGATCCGGAGGACCGTTTATTTGCAGAAAGCGTGAATACTATAGTATTTTTCAGCATACTCGAACACATATAAAAATCGTCATTTTAAAGAAAAATGTTAAGGTTGAAACAAAGTAACACACCATATATATATATATATATATATATATATATATATATATATATATATATATATATATATATACATATATATATATATATATACACACACAAAATAATTATGTATATACATATATATATGTATATGTATATATAATATATATACATAAAGTGATAGATAGATAGTAGATAGATAGACAGTCAGACAGATAGATAGATAGATAGATAAATAGATAGATAGATAGATAGATAGATAGATAGATAGATAATGTGTGTACGTGTGTGTGTGTGCGCGTCTGTGTGTGTTTAAATAAAACTATTTCTGTAATATTTGGATTGTTCGGACTACTGTTCCTATGCTGGGTTTATTCTCACTGCGTTTCGGCCGATGTGACTTCCGACCGTCTTCAAATGTATTATTACAATGGTTCTTTTTTAAATCTAAAATATCATCTAATTTTTGACACCAGCGCGTGTGTCTATTTTTAGCTATATTTTAAATTATCACTGGTTTACAAAACATGGCGGAAATTTACATAGAAATTATTAAAACTCTTTGTTCGTAATATTTGAGGTTTAAATTGCAAGAAGTAGTGTTAGTAAAAATTTAGATTAAGAAAAAATATTTCATTCGTATTATGAATGAAGGAACACTTGAACTAATGGAATAATTATTTAAAAATAATACAAGTATTTCAATTGCTTTATACATATATATATATATATATATATATATATATATATATATATATATATATACATATATGAATATATATATGTATATATGAATATATATATTCGTGTAGTAATTTAATCTGAAATCTCATATCATGTTATATTCCCTTTAAAAAAATTTGCAAAATAATTGTAAAAATAATTATCTATATAATAATAATAATAATAATAATAATAATAATAACAACAATAATAATAATAATAATAATAATAATAATAATAATAATAATAATAATATATATATATATATATATTATTATTATTATTATTATTATTATTATTATTATCATTATTATTATTATTATTATTATTATTATTATTATTATTATATAGATAATTATTTCTTTCGAACGGGAACAATTAGCATTGATAAAACTTTAAATGAAAACCAAGTACCATATAAGTAAGTAAAATTTCATTTTAAACAAAAAATATTTTCAAAATCTTTTAAATAAAAACCAAATGCGTTGAGAAAGTAACGTTAATATTCAATTCTAACTTGATTTATCTCTCATTTAAATATTTTCTGACGATCGGATTTACCGTGAAACAGCAGTAAAGTGTTAAGATAAGCTACTTTTACATATGATATATATATATATATATATATATATATATATATATATATATATATATATATATATACATACATTCAAACTAATTATTTCTTGGCCAATTTAAAATACACATTTGTCTCCTCATTTTAAGTAAAATATTTTGATAAACAAAAAATACCTTTGATCCTTGCAAAGGTAAAATTCCTTTTTTTCTTTTAAACCCGAGATATATTTGAGATTTCTGCAAACATAGACAAAAAGAAGGACCATATTCATTTTTTTTTTCTTTCAAATCTGAGTTGGACAAAAATTTACAAGTGGACCACGCTCAAAAAAACAAAAAACAAAAAAAAACATTTTTTCTTAATTGTTTTTTTTTTTTAATTTTTTTTTTTTTTTCCAAAATAAGTCACGATTACCCCGAATTCACTGACGAGATGATTCATGGAGGCAAACGATATAATAAAACAAAACACACAAAAAAAAACAAGTATATATATATATATAAATAAAACTTGCTGACATGTCATCAATCATGAATATTATATATAACAATTTTTCACTGTCTTATCGTTTCTGTCCCTTTAATCATTCATTTTATTTATTCAATTTTTATATATATCAATTATCACTATTATTATTATTACTATTATAAATATTATCATCATATAGAACATGACATATATTTCAATAACAAAAAATAAGTTGGCTTTACAATATAAACCAAACTTCTTATGAATAAAACTTATATCTAGATGTGTATTTGTGTGCGTGTTTGTTTGTCTGGTTCAAAAGTTTATTTAGAAATGAGCTGTAAACCCCGTCCGTAGGGTCGACTTTACAGCACTGAAATAGGAACGAGAAGTGTTGGGCACGATTCAAATTAATATTTTACACTGATTTTAGTAGAAGTCATCTTGTTTACTGTTTATTGTACAGAATGACCCCCCCTCCCTTCAAAAATTAAACGAAAACATGCCAAACATGGAATTGTTAATAAAATTCACAATCCTTTCTGCATATGTATTATTAATAAACTTCAGTCAATGTCTAACTTGTTCACCAGGTTCCAGTCTTGAATACCCAACAGTCTTTGTTTTTTTTCCTATTGCCGTTCATTGACATGCTCCAAATGTGGCATCTGCGTTCTAGGCAAACCTCGATGCGACATGAATTGTATTAAATATTGTGATTTTTATGATTTCAATGGTCGAGAAAAAATAGTATTTTTCTTTTATTATACTAAATGTGAGTTAATCAACGTTTGTTTTCCTATAGAGTATGATTTATTTCTGGGATTGGGTTATGTTTCAAAAAAGTGCTTTACATGTCTTACTTAGCTGTTATTTTTAATTAACTGCAGAAATTATCCACCCTTCTCTATATATTATCTATCCATGTGTTTCTCTTGCTCCCTCTCAGCCTACCTTGATTCAACCACTCTGTGATATTTCTGTGAACATTCAAAGAAAGAGTAACTCTCTTTTATCGGCGAATTTACATACCTGTATGTAAATTAGACAGCAAAATAAGGGGCCGCTTCAATTGTATATCAATTATAATTACAATATAATAGTAAAGAGACGGTTATTTTTTACTAATGTCAGAATCTTTTTTTATAAAATGTTTTTAAATCAAGCTTTCTGAACTTATCAATTACGAGAGGAATTTCAACAATTAAGATTTCACAACAAATCGATACCAGATTTCTCATGGTGCACCGATCGAGTTTTGGAAGGATGTGTAGCGGTAACACTAATAGTGGTGGTGGGTTAGCAATACTTATTATTACATATATATACTAGCTCAGTTTACGTAATGCTCAGAGTTTCATACCAAAGACACAACAAAGAGACCGGGTAGAAACGCGAATTATTATGTTGTTTATAATTATGGCCTGTGGTAAAGATTGAACCTTAAAATCAATAACACTATCAGTAAGAACTGATTATCAAACAAGGTCTTTACTACTGGGGTATTGCATAACAGTTAGACGGGTGATCCTTAAGTGTTTAGATTAAGGCTTTATGACCTGGTTGAACTAATTCGTTCAGTCGTAAATAAATGATTATAACAGCATAAATAAAGTAAAAATTAATTCAAACACGCCTTGTACGTATTAGTTCAATATCTGGGTAGATGGCAGATACTTCCAGATTGCAATTGGCTATTGCTTACATTCAGTATGCCGCCATCTAAAATTAATAATGAGTATTTTTTAATCATCTACATCATAATTTAGGCCATAAAGGGTTAATTAATCCTAGGATAGAGTACTGTTGCCAGTTCTGGGTAGGAGCTGCTAGCAGCACCCTAACTTGCTTTAACAGACTTCAAAATAGACTTCGTAGTCTAGTAGAGGATGCCATTTTCTCTTCCTTGCAACCTCTTTCTCACAAAAGGGACATTGCTAGCCTAGCTATCGTTATTTCCATGGGCAGTGCTCGTCTGAGCTTCAATTTATGATGCCCCCGTCGCCAAACTTTCACCAGGAGCACTTGTCTAGCTGATACCACTATCAATAATTTTTCTCATTCTTTATCTATACCTAAGCCAAAACGTAGATTCCATGAACAAATCTTCTTTCTTAGAACTGCACGCCCATGGAGCTCTCTTCCATTTGCCTTAAGTAATCCAATTTACCAAATTCCCACGACTAATGTTCCTACGCTATTGTCCCAAAGACTACTCTACAATCATAGAACCCTTATCCTCGAGTGGACCCGACCTCGATAAGTGTTGATTCCTTTGTAAAAATAATAATAATCGATAGAAAAATCTACTTTTATAAGAGACGAAATATCTTATATGCTAATAATGTTGAGTGCTTACAAAATACGAATGAACATATTCTACGACTAAAATCTTTATTATTAGCAAGGCTACCCGGCATTGCTCTGACAAAGGTATAAGCTATTTCCATTAAATTTTATATCTACTATTCTTTTATCATTCTCTCTGTCTTTCACTCCCTAACCCCTCTTTCTTCTCTGCTCAGCCCATTGCTTTCTTGCTACACACACACACACACACACACACACACACACACACACACACACACACACACACACACACACACACACACACACACACACAGCTCCTTTATACTCACTGGCTTTTCTATGAAATACAGCTTACGGTAAACAGTTTTTGCCAACATTAGTTTATTGATGAGTTGTATAAACGCTGCAACTATTTTCATAAAGGCAGTTCGAAAAATTTCCCCCACAACACGTTTTTATGCTCGTCGGTCTGTGTCAGTAAGTTTAGAAGTCAGGTCAGAATTATTCCGATTGTTGGAGGGGTTTTCTGTTTTTTAATTCTGCCATGCTTCTTGTTGAGGTTATTGTCGAATAAACTGAACAGTTTAAGTATATCCGTGACCGAAACCTCTAATATACGAGCTTTTTTCTTTCTTTCTTTTTTTTTTTTTTTACTCAGTAGGTCTCGAAGGTTTAGAAAAATCAGAAAAAGATATAAAGTCAAGTAATAATGAGTTCGAAAATATAAAAAAAGTTTTTTTAAGGAGTTTGAATAGATAAGTGTAGAAGCGATAATATTTATTTATGTATCTATGCATATATGTATACATGCATAGATATATGTGTGTACGCGTCTCCTTGTGTACTTATGACGATAAGAATGTGTTGAAGTTAACATCAATTAAGAATTATGCAGTTAAAATCAATTAAGAATTATGCAGCTAAAATCAATTAAGAATTATGCAGTAATAGAAAAATGACGTTTTGATAGTTTCTGTCTGGCGCGATAAAAAAGTAACATGGCGCAGTGATGTAAATCAACTATTTGCGGTTCCTTTAGGTTAAAATCTCAATTACTCTAGCA
>NC_136524.1:5013863-5076363 GCF_053919585.1 Euprymna scolopes
TGAATACATTAAAAGTAAAACAGTTTGTTTATAAATCTAAAGCACGAAAACAGACCCTACATACCTTATAGGTATTTATGAGTAAAAGTAAATCAATCTTCTGATGCTATTAATACAACTAATGTTGTGGGGCCTGCGTTCGCGCATTTATAACAGCGAAAATACGTTTTACTTTTTATGTATTCATATCACTGATATTGTAGGGTTTCGTTCGCACTTGAAATATACAAAAATAGAAAAGACGTTTGCAGTTAATATGTTTTACTTTTCAAGTATTCGTCATTAAATATTTCTGTTTATACCGACAATAAATTAAATTTATTTAGATTCTTTTACAAAATCATAAAAATTAGTTAGCTTCTGTTTTGAATCAACCATTTATATGATCATTCGACAATATTGTTTTGAAAGTTTTCCTAATTTTTAACAAATCTGGCGTAAACGATTAATAAAAACGATAACAAATTATGCCCATGAGACAACAAAAATGCGTCTAAAAGACGGAAGCAAGAATTGGTGCGTGAAATTATTATTATTATTATTATTATTATTATTATTATTATTATTATTATTATTATTATTATTATTATACGAACATTTTTAATAAATAAACTCAGGTGTTTAATGAGTGACAGTAGAGAAACCTTTGACGACTCTGAGCTAAAAACGCGTAGTTCCTCTGAAGAATATTATTTAAAGGCGTGTTCAATTTTACTTAAGTCAGAGTTCTCCAAAACCTCTGCGAGTTACATAGATATTCGAATATTCCATTAAGATTCTCCTTTACACTTCAACCACTGGGTTAGTAAATAAGTTAACAATATAAATTTTGCTGTCACTAATTGACCATTTAAATATGTTATAGTATATCTTTCTTGTAATATATTGGTCTTACTGGATTCCAGAACCAAAATTCATCTAATCTGATGTAGTATCCAGTTCCATATTTTTAGTATAGGCCACATCACAGGAAAAGGTTGCACTATTCCTCGTATGAACGTTGAGTTAGCCATACCGAGCAGTTCTTATTTAGGTCGCGAATACAATGTTGGTTTAAATGTTTAGTCAGGGTTTACTTATAGGTAGAAGTATCCTCATGACAGGCTGTTCTGATAAAATCTCGTATAGAGAACCTGTAGGCATTCGAGAATCTAATAGGCATTCAAGTTCTCTTATTTGCGCAAACACGTATGTCAATGAAAACACAACACTGTACATATTATATTGCTGGAAATGTGTTCCGACTGTGTATTTCATTATGGATTTATATAGTATAAAAATACATCTATCGCGGGTATGTTTAATTCTTTTTAGCATGATGATTTTTCTCGTGGATGAAACATGGATGCCACTTTGCACCTCACGTATCATGTTCATATATATATATATATATATATATATATATATATATATATATATATATATATGCGTGTGTGTATGTATGTATGCATATATATATATGTATATATATATAAAATTAATGATCAAATATATATGTATATATATATACACATATTTTGAAAAAAATTCTGACGATGACGCTTCACAGAACGTCTGAAACGCGCGTAAAAACGATTCCAATGACTTAAAAACATTATTACAATGATCCAAACATAATTCTCAATGAAAAACCAAGACACGGAATAATAAAATAATGTTAAAAAATACACATTGTTGGTGAGTACACCCTTATTTAAATATATATATATATATATATATATATATATATATATATATATATATATATATATATATATATATATATATAGGAAGAGAAATAGAGAATTACAAAGATAAATATAAATATTACTTAAATGAGCAGATAAAAAATATGAGAGAAGTAGTGAAAATAAAAATTGAGTAAATTACAATACTTATTGATCCATCGAATTCAAACAAGAAATAATAAAGCCGCATCATTAATCCATGGATGTTAATTCTTTTCATCAGAGGATAAACATTAGTAAAAACATATTGTTTTAAAATGCGTAGTTGAGGATTTTTATAATAATTCTTTGTTTGAATGCGATTGATTAATTAATGTTGTAATAGATTTTATTTTATTTTCATCTATTTTTCCAATTGCACATTAGATCAGTGCATAACATAAAATACACAAAAGTTTAAAGAAAAACGCAATATAAACTTAGTTCAATCCAATTATGAATTTATTTAAACCTAGATTGACAATGTGCTATGTGTTATGTTTTTCTGTTAACATATATATATATATATGTATACATAAATATATATGTGTACACAAATATATATATATATATATATATATATATCAGTATAAGTATGACTACTTAATTTACTCACATAAATTACTATACGAAGATACAATTTTATGCGTAAATTTTCAGTATTTACTTCAACAGTGATCAATACATAGGTAAAGCTAGGTAGGTAAGTTATGACGGATATATGGCAATTAAGCTACATAGAATATTCTGCGCTTCATTCTCGTGGGAATTCTCGTGAGAATTCTTCAGGCTTACGCGAAAAGTTGAGGTAATCGCGCATTCTATTGAATTTTCTAGTTAGCCAATCAGCTTCCTAGTTGCCACCGCGCCCATCCTAATCAACAAATTGGAGGGCACTTATAGGACAAATACATACACACACACACACACACACACACACACACACACACACACACACACACACACACACACACACACACTTACATACATACACACACACGCATATATATATATATATATATATATATATATATCAAATGAGCCACATTTATACTAAAAGAAAATGCACTTAGTTTGTAAAGCTTTACCACAGTAGGAAATTATGGAGCAGAACTGTAATCTTGTATCGATCATTGATCTCACCGACCTAATGAGACCTATGATAGAAGATATGATTATTTTCTTGTAGCAATTCCCATATCCGTTAATACGTATAATTAAGGCGGCAAACATCTATTAGACGTAGCTCTTATTTTGCTGTCGTTTAGCTTTTCTTCTCATCAAATTCTTCTTTGAGTTCATGTGTCTACGTCTCGGTAAATTGGTTCACTCCATCGCTATAAAACCTGTCTGACACATGACGCTATTCTCTAGTTCTACAAATCTTCTATAATACCATGTACGAAGTATTGTTGTCGTATTGAGGCTGGCAAATCTCAATCCCAATGGAGGATTCTTGTATCCGTAATTTGATTGGCCCCACTTGCTGCTAGTCTCAGTTTTTATTTTTGTAAATATTATTATGTCATGTGTTCTTTGATATAAAATAACTAAAAACTATTTTTCAAGATTAGACGTAGTTAAAGAAGTTTGCTTTTTTTAATTTATTTTTTTATTTCAATGCTATCTTCCACTACACAGAGTGATTCGCCCTCCAGAGTGTCACATATGGAAAGCGAGCATAACACCTAATCATATTTGTTGCTGACAAAATTATTCCCCATGTTGTACTCTGGATGCTTATCTGTCTTTATTTTATCGTCGCTCAATGCTATGCGGGGTCTCTTTGAAGATCGTCTCACGAGTATGAGTTGTGATTCGGAGTGGACTAAATGCTAAGTATATCTGTAGCCGGCAGACATAATCATGCAGTTAAACCTTATGACGATGACTATAAAAACAATTCCCAGACACCTGAATTGTTTGAACAAAAGTGAAAATGAGGGAGTTATTGTAAATTTTGCACGGCATATGCAGAATTACAGCGGTGAAAATTTTGAAGCTTTTAATTCGGCTTCGATAATCCTCTTTAGTTTAGGGATAGAATGAGGATTGTTTCGATAGATATTATCTTTGAAATAACCCCGCAGATATAAACTCACGAGACAATCAGCAAATATATTAGATCGGCGATAAAGGCAAAACGCTAAATAATTTTGGTGATCGAATACACCATCACAGAAAGTATTAACAATTAAAGTATAATTGGCGTTTTTAGGGTTTATAAAACCATATATCATTTTAAAAGGATTAAACCATGGACTCGTAAGATTTGCGCTCCCTGTGTTTTTTTAACTGAACTTTTAATGGCATGACTAAGAAATTTGGTGAGCAACTCAGGCATCGATTGAAGTTCATTTGAATCAAAGGACGAATTATGAATTATATTAAGGATTTGTGGATGATATTTTAGGGGTCACCTTATATGAGTTTATACAACTATAGATATTATCCAATAGAATTAAACCTGAAAGATTTTGTTTATTGCTATTTTACCTGAAGTTTAAATCACAGGACTTTTTAAAACGTCTATTATTAACACTTTAAGACCATCAGTATTTTTATACTGGAAAATTAATATTGACTAAGTTTTTTTTGTTTAAAAACTTTCTACTGCTAAACAATTTATGTGTTTTGAAACTTTTCAGACTTGTCAAAAAATTATTTTTGATGAAACTATTTCTGAAACTTTTTTTTATTACATTTGGAAAATATTTTTTATTTTTTTATTTTCGTTATTTTAATGCAAAAAAACTAACCTGCTTCTTTTTCTATAAACTGACAACAAATTTATTTTGTATTTTACCCCCCAAATTTAAAAAAAAAATTTGTTTTTAAATCTTTGAAATGGGGATTGACAATTTTTATTATTTGGATTATTCGGAAAAATATCCTCAGGTTTGTCGAACTTGTACACCATATAGGCTGAAATATTGTGACGTTAAAAATTAAGCTGAGAATTGTAGTCCGAATAATCCAATTAAAATATATTTTTGTTTTTATTCATTCAATTAAAAAACATCAATTCACCGTTATTTTGTTCACACAATTTTTTCTTAATTTTCATGCTACTTCTAAGAAATTAATTATGGGTCATTAACATTATAATGAGTCATTAAAATTATAATGGGTCATTTAAACCATAATGGGCCATTAAAATTATAATGGGCCATCAAAATTATAATGAGTCATTAAAATTATAATGGGTCATTAAAACCGTAATTGGTCATTAAAATTATATTGGGCCATTAATACCATAATGGGTCATTAAAATTATAATGGGTCATTAAAATTATAATGGTCATTAAGAAGAAAATCAACCATCATTTTTATAAATTTGATTTAATATGAGCATAAAAGCCCCAACGTTCATATTTATTTGTTAATTCCCCTTTAAATGTATTTTATTTAAATTGCCATGAGATAGAAGAGAATGTGGTATCAAGAATAAGTTTTGTATTTAAAATAAAAGAAAATATGCTGCGAAATGTATATTTTAAATAAATTGTAAAGCCGAAAATTACTGGTTTTCTTTGAATTCTTATCTTTTTTATTTATGTGCTTCAATTTTCGAACATGTTATCCTATATGCAGCAAAACGAAAAAGTGTTCAGAAACAAATACATAACAAAGAAATGACATAAAACATAAGATAAGTTACTCTTCTACCTATTTGAATAAGATTTTAGTATTTCGACTTATTTTAAGAGTTTGGAGTCTCGGTAATTGCTCAAAATGGAAAAGGAAATAATAGCAAAAAATATTCAATAAACCTTACTGTGGCATTTATTGGGTTAATTTCTACAATTATTATCGAGACTCCAAAGATATAAACGTCGCGTATCCGGTATTTTCTTGTCGTAACTCAAAACCAGACACTACTTTTTTTCTCGAACTGAATAAATGTTTCGCAATGAATTGAAACTCTAAAATCTAAAAAAAATATACAGCTAGGTAGAAGAGTAAGTTGTTTCCTTTGACAACATTTCTTTGTTATATTCTTATTTTTTACCACTTCTTCGTTTTTTTTTATCTACGTTAAAAAATACCCCAATTTTCTTGTTGCAAAAATCGCTGTAAAGGTTACTCTGTATATATTTGATTAAGATTCTTGAAACACATCTAATTTAATGCAAATATCTTCTCATCTGTCTGACGTCATTTCTCATTTACTTTTCTTTACTTTTGTTCTCACAATATCTTGGAAGTAATTTCATTTTCATCTAAATTTATTCATGAAAAGTAAATCTAACTATTTCACTCGATGGGCCCAAAAGGTGGTTTGGAAAAGACCATAAGCGTTCCTCACTGTCTCACAACATCCGATGTTCCTCATCTTTAGCTCGCCCTTCATGTAACAGTTGGATCTGTTGATGTCGTGTCCCACACAAAGCTGTTGAGAAGTCATAGTGGTGCATGGTGATTAAGTTTTCCGACAACCTGGCCCGTGTATATTAGCGGATATGGCAGGGCTTTAAGTCTTACGGCTACATAGATGTCTTATTTGCATACCTTGCTTAGAACGCTAAAGTAGTCGTGAGTTCCTCAGAAAAAAGATAAGGAATTTACATCCACTTATGTATTCTAGCTTTTATTCCCGAGATAATCAGAAAATATATTTGAATGGCAATAAACACACAGACAAAAAAAATGATAAGCAAATCGATCATTGCAGAAAGAATAAACGATTCATAGTTGCCGTCTTTAACGGCCATCCTATATGAGTTTCTAAAAACAAAAATACCTTTCCCAAGGGATAAAACCATAGAGCAGTAAGGTTTAGGTTCATTGCATTTTTAAAACTGAACCTTTAATGGCAGGCAGTGTCTATTACCACTTTATGATCATTAGTATTTTTTATGCTTGGAAATTCACTAAATTTTTGCTTAAATCTTTCTAAAAATTTTCCTCATATTCATAGCGTTACCATTAACGACATACTTTGTTTTTCTGATGGTCTTAGATCGTCGATCAT
This sequence comes from Euprymna scolopes, assembly GCF_053919585.1. Lineage (NCBI taxonomy): Eukaryota > Metazoa > Mollusca > Cephalopoda > Sepiida > Sepiolidae > Euprymna > Euprymna scolopes. The sequence continues at coordinate 5,020,545 of NC_136524.1, forward strand.
GCATTTTCCTCTCTAGTGTTGCCGCATAGTCGAACCGTTGGATCTTTCAATTCCTATCGTAACCCTTTTTAGTCTCTCCTTCACGCATCAAAGAGAAACAACGACCATGAAATGTCATGGTAAAAAAGGCCGTGTCGTACTATCGTTCCTGACAGTATTATACTTGACGCAATCCTCTACATGCAGGCACGTCCTAAAATGGAGTATTGTGACCACATTTGTGGAGGAGCTGCTCGGAGTTACTTATAGTGCTTTGACAGAATTCAAAACCAACAAGCGATGCACTAGTTGTCTCCCAGCAACCTGTTCCCCACAGAATAGACGCCGCGAGACTGTCTTCGCTACTGTAATGAATGTACATAAATGCTTGTCGGAGCTTCATTTAATGCTCCCGCCACAAAAATTAAAAAAAAAACACTCGTCAGGCTACAACCACTACCAGCAAGTTTCCCTTCTCTCTATCAGTACCTAAATATAACAAGAAATTCCATGAACAAAACTTCTTTCCTAGAACTACCCGCCTGTGGAACTCTGTTTCACTGGCCTGCTTTCATGTTGGCTACAACATGGTCGTCTTCAAGTTCAATGTAAACAGTTTTTGCCGTCCCGTCCCCTCAAATGCCGAATTTCCACCAAAAATGATCACTGAGCTGGTGTCTCAATGATCCCCTTACACTCATTAACCCTTATCCTCGAGTGACATACGGCTTTGGTAAGTGGTGATTCTCTTGTGAAAAATAACAAAGGGACCCTTATAAACGCCCGCCCCCTTCGCATTTATTCATAAAGAACTGTTATTTTATTTTATAAATGAAATGTTTCGCTACCAAAAATATCTTGCTATATGAACAATGTCAGTTTTAATTTCATTAATAATCCGTATCCCCGTCTTAATGTTTATCACGTGATGTTGAACTCATGATAAAATAACCAGCTGGAAATCATTCTCGAAAATATATTATTTTGCTTCGAGGTCTGCACTCGTGTCAGTGTAACTAATACATTTACTAAAAAACTATTATTTGGCAAAGCAGTATTATATTTACCAAAAGAAAAAGGAGGGGAAAATTTAAAGAAAATCAACAAATAACTGTTAACAAACCGATAAAAGTTATTTATTTGCATACCTTTTATATACATATTTTTGTATTAAACATTCCTTCAAATATTGTATCGTTAGAATTATATTTCGCAATGCTTTTCTGAAAAAAAAAAACCCATCGAAATCTGATTGATGGTATTTCGAATTTATGGATGATAAAGAAAACTAATATACAAAGGCGGGTTATAACTGTTACCAAACGCTACATCATTGACTTTTCTGAATGAAAAGAGAAAAGGAATATTCTTTTAAAGTAATCAGCTGGAAATCTGGCGGAATCCATTGCGAAATCTAAACCTAACCACATCGTTTGTGAACGCAATTTCTGTATTGAAAGAAAATCACACAGAACAGATAAAAATATGCAAGTAGTTAGAACAGAAGTAAATAACAACCGCATATAATAAAGAATGATACAAATACAATAAAAGGTAAATTAAGAATGAAGGTTAGAGAATACGTTACTTCGCGTGAACTTGTCATACATGTGAAAGCGTGTTCTAAACATAAGTTTATACACTTTGATCTCAACAGTTACCGAGAATTCTCAAACTATTTTGCATGAATTAGCTGGTTATTGCTTGGAATCCGTTTTCCCGATAGCTTGCTATTTAGAATTATTTCTAGAAAGACATCGTGTATTTACGGGAGGAATCATATCAAAGTCCATAATGTGCCCATGTGAAATGTAGTAGTCGTTAATGGTGTAAATTGGGTAGAATTTTGATTATTTAAGGGGACAGCCCCACAAGAACTTGATTACATTGGACTACCATGTTGTAGGCAACCCGGAAGCACGCAAGCGGAACATTGTTCCACAGGCAGGTAAAACTTCTGTGGATCCGTTTTCTCAATATATTTCTAGTTAGAATCATTTCTAGAAATACGTAGTGTACTTCCGGAAGGGACCATGTCAAAGTTCATAATATGTCTATGTGAAAGTATTTCTGTGAAACGATCTGAATTAACGTCGCTGATCTAACGAGAGTTAGTGTATAAACGCGTTTATCAAGGTTCGAACGCTACTCGACGATAACGGTTATGAATGTTATATGGTAGCGTAGAAATCACTAATGGTTTGAATTGGGTAGAATTTGATTATTTAAGGTGATGGCTCAACAAGAACGTGTTTACATTGAACTTGAAGGCTACCATATTAGATTCAATAGGGAAGCACACCAGCGGAACAGTGTTTCCCAGGGGGGGGCAAAACATTATTGCTCACCTACCTACCCCTATTGCCAGATAACATCACTTTTTTTTACATTGGAGTCACTATTTATCAAGGTCCGGAGGCCGCTCGAGGATAAGAATTAATGGGTGTACAGCAGTTAATGGGATTATAACGTACTAATCGTCAGTAGTGGAATTTTGGTAAATTGGATTACTTAAGGTGACGGTTCATCAAGTATTTGTTTACGTTGGACTTGAAATTACAGTCAGCTTGAAAGAAGGCAAATGAAAGAGAGTTCAACAGGCGTGCAATTCTAAAAAGCAGCTTTGATCATGGAATCTACGTTTTGGTTTAGGCATAGATAAAGAGGAGGGAAAATTATTGGCAATGGTTTCAGTTAGACGAGTATTTTTCGTGAAAGTTAGGCAAGGTGAGGTGCAATAAATTGGATCTCAGACGAGCACTTGCCATGGAAATAACGATAAAGCAGAGACGTGCTCACAACGTCGCTTCCCTGGCAAAGAGGCTACAGGGAATAGAAAAGGGCACCCACGCTAAGCTACGAAGTCCATTTTGTACTCTGTCAAGGCGGGAGAGCTGTTTCTAGCAGCCCCTGCCCAGATGTGGCAACAGTACTTCATCATTGGACATAACTGGCTCTTATATAGGTAGATAATTGCATCAGCAGTGAGATTTCTTCTGGAGCGGTAGAAGGATCCCACCATTTCTCCAGCGACCTTGCGCCAAAATAAAGTCTCGAGCAATTCCGCCGGCTGATATTCCTCTAAATGTCCAGAAGTTTGATGCATTCGTTTCCATTCATTTTTCATCCATGCAATGAGAGAATAAATAAAATCTCCTTGGCCCAGTTTTGGCTTTCGATATTTAAATGTTCTGAATGTTACGAAACTGGGAATTTTCGCTAAATAATTCTGTCAGTCGTCATGTTGAATCTTTCGAAACAAAAAAAAAAACAAGAAAGAAAACGCATTTTTACACATTTACAGCTGAGGTCGGGAATTTAAAGAGATATAGCAAGAAAGAAAGTTTTTAGAGGAAAGTTTTTTCGAAAAGACAAAAAATAAAGTTAATTAGATTGGTCAGGTGGGCTTATCTTTTATTATTCTTTTTCCTTGTACTTATAACATTTTCTTTTTAAACACCAGTTTATTACATATATATATATATGTATATATATATGCATATATATATGTATATATATACATATATATGTATACATATATATATACATATATATATATATTATATATATATGCGAGTGTGTGTATATATATATATATATGTTCACACGCACACACACAAATATATATATATATGCGAGTGTGTGTATATATATGTTCACACGCACACACACACACACACACACACACACACACACACACACACACACACATATATATATATATATATATATATGGCATTTTGTGTGACACCTGCTATCTTTGTTGTTTTAAATAGCGTCCACGATTTCTATGACAGATTTACCCGGTTAAGAAAGAAGTAACATTCACAGTGCTCAAGTAAAAATGTAAGTAATTTAATAGATCCTACGAACATTAAAAATATTGTACGTTTTAAGGTTTTAGATGATGAAACAACGTTTTGAAATCACTCCAGGAGATGGTATTATCTTAAGTGAATTGATGCGAAAGTTTGTCTTCCATCTATCTTAACTATCATACTTGTTTATTCTATAATATAACATAACATTTTGTAATACCGTATATATAGTAAACTCCAAACACTCACATATTCCTTTTTATCTCCTTAATTTTCATATTGATTTTATATTTCTTATATAGTAAAATTACTTATTCCGCCATGAAGACCAGATGCATCACAGTAATATTAGCCAAGTCAAGAAACCATAAAGCACAATCTATATATCTATAAAAGTGAACGTGTCTGTGTGTCTCTGTGTGTACATTTCCCTACGCAATAACTCTGTCAATTTTAAGTCTACAGATTCGAAATTTGAAATACAGGGGACTAAGATTTGGGAAAATTTATGTGATCGGTTTTCGACCAGAAATTTGGCTGTTAAGACGTCAAAGTTCAACGATTTGACATTTGAGAACTCTACCAAACTCCCACGACAATTTGCGGTCTAAACACTTGAAATTTTAGATATAGGTTCCTTGGACATGGATCTAACTTAATAACTTGCTTTTAGATCCAAACAATAAATGTTAAGGGGTAATAATAGTGGTCAAAGTTAAAAATTGACCGCTTTCTTTTTGCTCAACACACACATCCAAACACCCGGGCAACGCCGGGCTGAAATGCTAGTGTATGCGTTTGCGTGCATGCGTGCGTGTGTGTGCGTGTGTGTGTGTGTGTGTGTTCAATTATCCCAATATTTTCCCAGACTAGAAAAATGTGCGCCAGAAACATCGCTCAGAAAAAATTAGAAATAAAAGACAAAATAGGAACAGTAGATTGACGAATGATAAAAACAAACATTTCGCGCACTCTCTACTTGGAATTGCAGTCGGTGCGACTGTTTCCACGAAAAAGTATCAATGATAGATGAGGCATTATTTGTAGCAACAATCATCTGAATCTTAAATCTCTCCTCATCCTGAGAGCTTTTTTTTATCACAAAAGCGATTGTAGCGCTGCTTCGTGCTTTGAATGTTGCATTTTGGTGATGGTACGTCCTTGGAAAGTGTCAAGAACAGCGCTAATAATTAATGTACATGTAGAAGTTATTGACCTTCAAATAGGTGTGGTTCATTGATAAGGTCCATTTTGTTCTATCAGGTCTCGTCTTTTTATTTTGCATAGGAGGCACCACTTATATTGGCCCGGAGAGCACTCGAGCATAAGGGTAATTGAGTATACAATAGTCAATAGGATAATATCGTAGTAATCGTTAGTAGTGGAAATTTGGCAAATTGAATTACATAAAGGGGCGGCTCATCAAGAATTTGTTTACGTTGAACTTCAAGACGAGCATATTGTAGTCAGCTGGAAAGCAGGCCAAAGGGAAAGAGTTCCACAGGCGTGGCAGCTCTAAGAAAGAAGCTTTCTTATTGGAATATAAAGTGTTGGTTCAGGCAAAAATAAAGAGTGTGTACGACAGGAAATCTGTATTCTGGGGACATGAGACATCAGATGAAGTGCTTAAGTGACCAATGTACTAAGCAGTACACCACCTCAAAAAGTGCATCATCTCAAAGTATGAAAATTAAATCGTACCGGATTACTGGAAAAATACGTAATATAATCAGTTCTCTTTTAGATAAAAGAAAGTCTAGATTGTACTCAATGGCCGTACATGAAAACAACATGATACTAATGCGAGTGTGCCATAAGGGTCGATCTTTTAACTTTTATTGTTCCTACTATTTATAAACGACCTCGCAGATGAAATTGTGACAGAGTTGGGTATATTTGCTGATGACACTACGCTCTATATCAGAAAAGTGGGAAAACGAATGTACGCACATCCAAGGCAATGACTGAAACATTAGAGAATGACCTCTAGTCTGTCGTGGAATGGGGGCGTAAATTGTTGGTAACATCCAATGCTACGAAGACAGTTTGCTTGATACAACAATGATAAGACACCTGTTCAACAACCGAATGGCATGACTAATGAATAGGAGAGTCTGTTGCTCACACAGAATGTCCCACCTCTCCGAAATAACTGTCCTTCAGTAATAGTTACTCAGGAATCTAATTTTAATAATATCAATGCACACAGACACAGATACACAGACACACACACGGACGCACACACATACAGACATACGTACACACACAAACACACACACTTATATATATATGTATATATATATAAATATATATATATGTATATATATATATATATATATATATATATTCGATATCTGACCTATATCGATAAGTGAATGTTTCTGTTTTATAAGGTCTTTAATAAAAGCTAAAAGAAAGTGGATGATCACCGATAGGTGAGCTGAAGATATGATAAACCAGAACCTATAGGAATTTAGATGTTCTGGATAGATTATGCCTGAATGAGAACTTTGCAATTCTAATTTTAAAGCGAAATAGCAAACAGAATAAATTCTACTTTATGATAATAGTGCATAAAATAAATAAACAATTAAACAGAATAAATGTATTTATACGTAACTAGAAACCGCTATTAGCCAGAAAAGATTTGTTTACTTGCTGTATCTTTCTTGTTTATTGGATTTGATCTTGTTTTTGTACAGTTGCATTTGTTGACGTCATCAACGTGATAACGTTACTCTTAATAATTTACACAATCTAATTTCAATCGTAAAAAATATATGTATTATCCACCACTTGCCGAGCTAATAACCGTTGATTTCCTTGGTAAAGGTACTTTATTTCTTTTATTTATTGTCGCACCAAACATAGCATATTACGACTTAGAACACAAGAGGCTATTATTTTGAATTGTTGAACAGTGAGATTCTTGTTCATATTATATTTAGAGTTCTGCTTGTTAGTACAGTTAGGAAAGCAGGAAATAGGAGATAATTCTAAAAATGTAGTAGTCCAAGGGATTAAACTATGAGAGTATTGCTGCTTAGAGCACGAGGGTTAATTGTTTGGGACCATGTCTATCAGGAGATTGTGGGACGCCGATCAGCGAGATGCCTTTTCCCGTTACATTTAAACTCCTGCTGGTTAGTAGAGGCAGGGAAGCAAGAACCGGGAGAGAATTCCAAAATGTATTATTTCAAATGAGTCGAGAATATGTACCTCGAGGTACTATCAGCTCATCAGACCACACATAATAAAAATATTTGGGATGCAATATTTTATATTACAGAGTTTCTCAATCATTAACGATTATACCCAGTGTTAATCTTAATGATATTATTCCATTTCTTTATTTTAGGGGTTGATATAAAATAGTAAAACGTGTCTAAATCATTCGTGATAGCATTAACATTAATATTGGGTTAGAGTTATTGACATCTTAATGTGTGTACTATTAAGTCTTGACAACAACAAAATGTCCCAAAACTACAAGGACTAATACCTCACCCTGACACCGAAATGGAATACTTTGAGTCGGATTGATTGCCGATATAGTTAAAGTCTCTTTCTCACTATGTTAAGAATGGCTTTCTACATAATTTAATTCAGCCTACAGTCTGACTAAAATAATGAAGTTATTATTTAGGAAGCCATTCTTAACACGGGGAACATTTGATAACTATTCTGTAAATTTATTTTACAAGTTAATGAATAAATTGATAAATTTAGACAACTAAAACTCTCGCAGGAAATTATATTGCGTATGAAGTTTATTATCAGTTGCTGAATCTATCCGAATATTGTTTGCTGGTTATTTTCAGTCGGAAAATCTTCTGATTTTCAGCGGAATTATATGGACGTTTCTTTAATATATCAGTTTGTATGTTTTATATATTTTTTGTATGTTTTTATGTGTTTTATGTTTTTATGTGTTTTTAATATGTGTATGTGTTTTTATGTGTGTGTTTGTGTTTTTATGTGTTCGTGTGTATATGTTATTTTTATGTGTGTGTTTATATTTTAACGTGTGTATGTGTTTTTATGTGTGTGTTTGTGTTTTTATGTGTTCGTGTGTATATGTTATTTTTATGTGTGTGTTTATATTTTAACGTGTGTATGTGTTTTTATGTGTGTGTTTGTGTTTTTATGTGTTCGCGTGTATATGTTATTTTTATGTGTGTGTTTATATTTTAACGTGTGTATGTGTTTTTATGTGTGTGTTTGTGTTTTCATGTGTTCGTGTGTATATGTTATTTTTATGTGTGTGTTTATATTTTAACGTGTTTATGTGTTTTTATGTGTGTGTTTGTGTTTTCATGTGTTCGTGTGTATATGTTATTTTTATGTGTGTGTTTGTATTTTCACGTGTGTATGTGTGTATGTGTGATTTTTATGTGTGTGTTTGTGTTTTCATGTGTTCGTGTGTATATGTTATTTTTATGCGTGTGTTTATATTTTAACGTGTGTATGTGTGATTTTTATGTGTGTGTTTGTGTTTTTATGTGTTCGTGTGTATATGCTATTTTTATTCGTGTGTTTATATTTTAACGTGTGTATGTGTGATTTTTATGTGTGTGTTTTCATGTGTTCGTGTGTATACGTTATTTTTATGTGTGTGTTTATATTTTCACGTGTGTATGTGTGTATGTGTGATTTTTATGTGTGTGTTTGTGTTTTCATGTGTTCGTGTGTATATGTTATTTTTATGTGTGGTGTGTGTGTTTGTGTTTTTATGTGTTCGTGTGTATATGTTATTTTTATGTGTGTGTTTATATTTTAACGTGTGTATGTGTGATTTTTATGTGTGTGTTTGTGTTTTCATGTGTTCGTGTGTATGTGTGATTTTTATGTGTGTGTTTGTGTTTTTATGTGTTCGTGTGTATATGTTATTTTTATGTGTGTGTTTATATTTTAACGTGTGTATGTGTGTATGTGTGATTTTTATGTGTGTGTTTGTGTTTTCATGTGTTCGTGTGTATGTGTGATTTTTAATATTGCTTGTGGCACTTGTTATTTTTCGATGCATTTTTACACTATTTTTTTCGTTTTAGTGACAGTTAATGGAGATTTAGCAAAGCTACAAACATTAATCAGATTTAACCGATGCCTTTGTGACCCAGTTTTGAACCATTCTTTTGTATTCCTTTCAGTTGACCTCTTGTCTTTATCAATCTGGATTGAGAAAATATCCAAAAACAGCACAAAAAAAGAAGTTTTCTCTTGCATCTCTGTCCAGGTAAAAAAAAATACAATGGACACCTGGAACGGAAAACAATGTGCTATCAACGTATGCCGCTTTAGTGTCGACAGGATCTTCTTAATACCAGATTTATCCTATCATTGTATTTTTTTCTTATTTTTACCCTTTTCCTTCCTTGATTCCTTAGACAGTTCTATTACTTTTTTCGCTTTTGCAAAACAAAATAAAATAAAAACGAAACTCCAGAGGATTTATTTATTTATTTTTAATCTGTCTAATGACATGTTTCTGTCTTTTGGTCGTTTATTTATTTTTCTTTTTTCTTTTTCTATTTTTTTTTTTTTTTGAGGGGAAGGATGGAACATTTTGTTTGGGGTTTTAGCTCCTTTTCTTCGATTTTTTTAAATTTTTTTGTTACAACACAAGGGTTTAAAAAGGAAATCTTTTAAATCCTTCTTCGTCTTTTCACCTTTTTTCTATCTTTTTCTCTAGTCTTTATAGACAGGTGATGAGATCCGAACACGGAGGCAGGGATCTTTCTTTTTACTTCATTTATTTTTTCAATGCATGCGTGGCTCGTACCTGTTGTATGGACAGGTGTCACTTTCTATCAACCCTTATTCACCCCAAACAAGGTAAATCGCCACTGAGACATAACAGGCTACTGTTAATTAGGGACCATGTATACAGGGACACTCTTGGTAGGGAGTTAGGCAGCGAGATGTGTGTTCACGTTACACTTAAACTTCTGCATGTTAGTACAACGAGGAAAGAAGGAAACAGGTAGGGAATTCCCAGGTCTAGCAGTACGAGAGAAGAAGCTATTAGAGTAGAAAGATTTTCGGTACCTATGGATCTATACAGTCAAAGGATGCTTCAGGTAAGATAAAGGTATTTACGCCGATGGAGGCACAATTTTTTTAGCAAGTTCGTCAGAGAAAATTCCCATAACATACTTACAAAACAGGCACAGGGTTGCAACATGTTGGGGTTGTGAAAGATATTGGCACTTCGCTGATTTTTCAGGACTTATTATATTTGAGAATCCTTTTTCGATTCTGTTTAATAAAGAGGGAATAGCCGTAGATGCATCCGTTCATATGTTGCAACAATACTCTATACAAAATAGCTGAGTAATGACTTAACACGTAAAAAGTAAGCCATTTCATAATATTTTAGGAGGAAATTCACGACGATGCATATAAACATATAATATACTGAAATATGTGAATAGTTTTCTAGCAGGGTAAAGGGAGCCAACATTCTTTGCAGCAGCCTTGGCAATGTATTCTATGTATTCGTTTTAATTAATGTTGGCTGAGAATATTAAGCCAAGGAATTTAAATGATGAAGTAGAATGTTATTAGCTATGGCAATCGCAACAGTAGCGAGCCTATACCTGCTCTATCGTTTTTGCATGGTAGGTGCACGACTGAGCTTCACCTTCTCTGAAAAATGTCCACAGCTAACACTCAACTATCCACAACAACAATAATTGATTTCTCTTACTCCCTATCTGTGCCTATAACTAAGCGAACATTTCATTGAGCAAAGCTTTTGTGCTAGATATGTGTATCTGTGGAACACAATACAGCGTAGCTTCTTCCCAGCTGACTAAAACATCGTCTTTTCAAGTCCATTGTGATCAGGTTCCTGATGAGCCGTCCTCTCAAAATCTACCTAATTTCTACTATCACTGATCACTACGATGTTGTCTTACCAACAACCATTACCCATTACTGTTGAGTGTCCTCCCGGTTTTAATAAACGATAACTTATAATGCATCCACTTGCTTTTTTTATTTATGTCAGGGCAGATTTTTTAAGGGAATTTTTTATTTGTGACAAGAAATATGCTATACACACACACACACACACACATAGTGAATAAATGACAAAAGACTATATTCCAAAATTCATGATGTTGACCATCTTACAATTTATTCCTTTAAATCAGTTGACATTTACAATTCTTGACAGTATCTGTTTCGTGGCGCAAAATCAATCACTTAATTATTATGTCAATCAGTGAATCTATTTTGCCCTTAACTCATCAGAAGAAAAAGCAACAATCAATCCATCAAAGGAAATAAAGTGTGTTTGACATGATTGAAATCAGAAAATTGGAAGAAAAGCTGTAAATACATTAATCTCCTTGCCTGTTGCACACTGGGGAAGTAAAGAAGTCAATATTAATTTTCTTATCCCTAATTTACATCTTTCTTGTCTTTTGATCTTACTGTATTTCAGGACAAGAATTCATCTAATCTGGTGGAGTATCCAGCTTAATGTATATGTTACTATAAGCAACATCACCTGGAGAAGGTGTACCATTCCTCGTATAAGCCACTGTGTGTTAGCCGTAATGAGATCTTATTTGGGCCGCAAATACTTTACAATGTTGAACATTTAATCGGTTTACTTATTAAATAAAAGTATCCTCATGCCAGGTTGTCCTGACAAACCCCTGAACATAGACATAGACACTCGAGGACAGTATCTAGAAGGCATTCAAGTTCTTTCCCAATGCTGACGGATATGGATGCTTATATGAATTATAGCCATCTTAAAGTAGCTCATAGCTGAAGAAAATGGAGAATTCATTAAAGTATATTTTGATATAAAAATATTGTTTATATATGAACATTTTTCAGCTGTTTTGTTTGAAAGAAAATCAAGACTCCAACAAACATCCTAACAGCTTATCCCATCAAATCCCTATACAGAAAAATCTCAGACATTTGATATCTAGCATCTATCTGTAACTTTTTAGCAGGCGTTCAAATTCTTTCCTCTCTAATAAGCCTTCAAGTTGGATGTGTGTAACAGCAAAAATAAAAATAAAAAAAATCACGCACAAAGTTGGTATTTTCATTGATCGGCGTTGTCCCGCATGATAATATTTAGAAAATATGTTTTACATTTGAAACCAATAGTCTTTTAGCTTGTCTTTAAAACGAAGAAGGGGACACCTTATTTGGCGAGAAGAATTTGTCTATTGCCCATTAAAAAGCTATTTTGGGACGCTTCAGTCATTGATTCTTACGGCATGACCAGACCACCGCATTTCTATCTTAATCAAAAATAATTCAATACCAGTGATCACACAACTCTCTAATACATCACTATTGTAAACATGATTATGCCATTTAATATTGCGGATAGAAGAAAGACATCTCATATGGCAGGCATCGAGCTGATTAATGTGCTTGCGACACAACATTCACGTTTCAGCAGCATACAGAAGCGTAAATAGAACAACAGATTTATAGACTGATACTGTTACTGTTGGCTGCTCCAGAGTCTGTGCCGCAACCTGCCAAATACTTCACTATCTTTATTGATTCTTTTTTGGATATACATTTTTAAACATTTTCTATCATTCTGATCTTAAATAGAACACATACATCAAATCTGTTTCCAAGGCCGCTGGGAAAATGGTGGGATCCTTCTTTCGATCCAGTAGATATCTCACTGCTGATGCAATTTTCTATCTATATAAGAGCCAGATACGTCCAAGGATGGAATACTGTTGCCACATATGGGCAGGAGCTGCTAGAAAGGACTTGTCCTGTCTTGATAGAGTTCAAAATAGACTTCGTAGCCTCGTAGGAGATGTCCTTTTCTCTTACCTGCAACCTCTATCTCACAGAAGAGATGTTGCGAGTTTGTCTCTGTTTTATCGTTATTTTCATGGAAAGTGCTCGACTGAGCTTCAATGTATGCCCCCCTCGCCAAACTTTCACAAGAAACACTCGTCTAGCTGTAAACACTATCAATAATTCCCCCCACTCTGTATCTGCGCCTAAACTTAAACGTAGATTCCATGAACAAAGCTTCTTTCTTAGAACTGTACGCTTTTGGAATTGTCTTCCGTTTTCCTGCTTTCTAGGTGACTACAATATGGTTGTTTTCAAGTCCAACGTAAACAAGTTCTTGATGAGCCGTTCCACTTAAGTTAACAAATTTACCGAATTTTCATTACTAACGATTACTATATTGTCCAATTGACTACTGTACACTCGTAACCCTTATCCTCGAGTGGCCTATGGGACTTGATAAGTGGTGATTCCTATGTAAAAAAGCACAATAGAGCCGAGGTATGTACAGTAAGATACTGTTTTCAAACTTTACCATCAACATATAACTGGTTGAGTATAGGGTGTAGATTTTGGTTTCGGCTAGTGAATATCCATGGCTGTGTAGAAGTTTTACGTAATTCACAACAAGCTCCATTTCATACATGTGGCAAAACGAATGTATATGCAGCCACTGCAACAGCAGAAACCTTGGGCAATAACCCAAGTTTACAGTGTAATGGGGACATGAATTGATGGTAATATATTTTTTATATTTAGAGAAAACTTCTTACCGTTAAGAATTACATGTAACCCTTTTCAGTCACTGATCGTCATGGCTAATAGCACTCTACCTTAGAGTTAATCCTTCAAAGTATTCAGCTTAACATTCACAGGCAACATGAATAGGAACAAATACATTGAAAACATTGCCAATGTGGACTTTCTCGACCGCCTTAGAAAACTAATCACACCTACAAGTATCATGTACTTGCAAAACCAATATATTAATATTTGGGCAGGGCAGCAATCATTATTAGACAGGGTAAAAAAAAGAGTCTCAAATCTAATAAGAACCGCACCAACCTCTGTCTCGAATCTGTTTTACATATGATTAAATGAAATGTGATCCATGATCGAATCACCTCTAGACGTAAATACTTCGGACAAGCAGCAAAATTCCACGTCTTCACTGATTGATACAAAGGGAATCTTTGCTTATGAATATATTTATAGCGAAAATTCGTTGGATATATTTATTTATTTATTTATTTATTATAAATAAATAAATAAATCCAACGAATTTTCGGTAATCTTAAATAGTACGCTCTCAACTGTGAATGTGGTATTGTGGTGCTTCAGATAATTCTAGTTAAGATAATTGACAATAGACAATTGTTTATATTGTTGACTCAAGTGACCGGGGAATAGATTAGACAATTCTACATAAAACATGCCATAATAGAGAGGACTGAGACTAGCAACATCACGGATGGGCCAAATCAAATTACAGAAACGTTTCTACACATTTAAGAAAATGGAATAATCACCTGTTCAAATACATGGGCTGATAATTGTCCTGTGTGGATAGAGAATAGCCTCAATTGCTAGAAAGTGTTTAGAGCGATAGTAGAGAACCTATATTACAACAAGAAAAACGAGCAATACAATTAATGTATGGACCCAAGAAAGATTTGATGGGCAAGAAAAAACAACCAATTTCGATGTCTCAGTAAACGCAGAGCCCTCGATTAGAATTTTAGAAAAGGGACACTTCCGATTGACAGACACGATGTGAGACTTAACGGATCAAGTCATTTCGGATCTTAATCGACAACTGAATAAGGAGAAGAAAAAATCCCAGCAAGAAACCGCTCCAGACAAGGCGTGAAGCTACTTGATATAAGAAGCTAAATATGATCACTACAAAAAAACAAAAAACAAAAGATGGCTATTTACATTAGTTTTGCAAAAGAAAAGAAAAACTATAAATAAAAGGAAAACGGTTATCAGACAGAGAGTTCTACAAGTCTGCAGTTCTTAGAAAGAAGCTACTGAAATATTAATTTTTCTTGCAATGAAGTAGAAAAATAAACCATTTGGAAAAGACTATTGGATCAACGAGTCAAACGAGATGCGTCGATCCAGTCAGCGCTTTTCGGGATGAAAATGCATTTGAAAACTGGAGCGTGATAAAACTATTGACAAAGCATCCCATAAAGATGTGAAGATGCTGCTAAAAACCGAATTAATTAATCAAAAGAATCGAGAAATATCGGGAAATATTCAGAAGTAAAAAAAAAAAAAAAAACGTGTTGGGTGGAAGGGCTCGTATCTTTTGTTGGACAATACGAGAAATCACACCATCGGATGTACGTACTGTTAGCTCCGCGAAAAAAAAAAAAAAAGCGCGGGAAAAAAAGGTAAGACGAAACATTGTGAATAACCAGCAGATACCGTTCATTTCATGGCGGGAAAATGTCTTGGTTTGACGAAGACCCATTATGCGTATTCGTGTGCCGACTCGTCCCGACATACCCAGTCCTTTGACGCACGCTCATCAATATAACGTCTATCGGGCGTGGCCGGACAATAGACGAGGAATCATTTCAGGAAATAAAAAATAAAAATCATCTCATTATCGGCTCAGGGGAGATAGAAGATGTCTGCTTTTTATTAGAATAAAAGACGAAGAACGCATTGCAGACTATAAAAAGCAGCGTAAGAAGAAAAACTGCTTAAAATCAGATACAACGGACACTTGCGCATTGTTTGGGAACAGAAGGATTTTATTCATTTTGGAAAGCAATCATATATGTATATATATATAAATATGTATAGTCTCTTTATTATAGAAAAAATTATTGGTTACATATGTGCATACATGTTTCAGTAAAAACTGAAATAATCTATGGGTCTAGCACGCTTGTAATTGGAATATTGATATATACGTAGAAGAAGTATTATCGTAAAACAAGGTAATATATATGGTATTATTGGTGAAAAGATAAACAAATAAAAGAATGACAACCATCTAAATAAGAATATATATATATATATATATATATATATATATATATATATATATATATATATAGACAAGGGAGGATGGGGTCTGGTGGTCTCCCTCCTTCTGCAGCCTTGGACTCTGCTATTGGCCAGCATTTGGTTGACAACCCGTGCTGTGCCGATAGATATAAAATAGAATGGTTCGAGGTGCTATATAGAGTGGACTCCAGAAACCATTTAAAGATTTTGGAATCTGCCTCTATTGCGGTGCGTCAACCTTCTTTGGAAACATACAACGCATTATTTCTCTTTGGGGAACTTTGAATCTTTTCTCCCGTTATTTTTTTTGTTGTTTTTCCCCTCGTTGTGCCAATATTTTAATCGTTTTTAAACGTTAATAAATTTATTTTAGTGTCCCGTACTTTTGGCACATTCAATAAGTTCCCCATTAGAATTCTTTATTTTCGATATAATATTATTTTTTACGCTATCGATTTTCTCCTGATGAGATGATAGCCGAAAGAGCTTTTGAGAAACTTCCGCTTATTATTTTCAAAACTATATATATATATATATATATATATATATATATATATATATATATATATATATATATATATATATATATGAATATATATATATATATATGAATACCACGGTGATTACTTCAGACACCACGGTAAAGTTGGAAGTATAACTCCCAGTATACCACCTTTATTTAAATCCTATACATAAGCCTATATATCTGTCCAATTTATTATCAATTTGACCATATAGACATACTTAATAAATGAACAGATAAATTATTTTAAAACGATAATCAAAAGAACGGATAAACAAAGCCAGAATTTACTTATATATATATATATATATATATATATATATATATATATATATGTATATATATATAAGTAAATTCTGGCTTTGTTTATCCGTTATATATATATATATATATAGTAATCCAGGTACATTACTGCTTCGCTGTATCACAGATTTGTGAATCGAATAATTTCACAAACGTTGGAAAAGCAATGTATATGTATATGTGCTTGCGTGTACATGCATATATATATACATGCTATTTATTTGCTTTTTACAAAAGCAGGAGTATGTTTTCGTCAACAAGTTACAAGTAACTACTGATCTTTTCAAGAGATATTTCTTACACAAAAGTAAAGTCCGTAATCTATATCTTGTCCAATTTCGGCATTGAGCACTCTTCATTAATATACATTGGTTCCTTCACATTTGGAAAATATTAACCTCATACACACACACACGCATATATATATATATATATATATATATATATATATATATATATATATATATATATATATATATATATATATATATAAATTATTAGTAGTGGTGATGAGGAATCGCCTGGAAAAAACACCCCTTTGTATTTTAATTTCAGATATGTATTGTCCATCAGCTATTATTATTATTATTATTATTATTATTATTATTATTATTATTAGTAGTAGTAGTAGTAGTAGTAGTAGTAGTATATAAGATCAGGTCAAATATTTCAATAGATTTCAATCCTGGAACAATCTTATTTGAAATGTTCTCATTTGTTCGTAAATAAATTCTTCCGGAAATTTCGGCGTACGAAGTTCACATTACAACTAAGCTGTCCGAAATCTACACAAATAAAATTTTTTATAGTTCATGTGCAGAACCAACTCCACTTTATGGCACAATTGATAATTTCAGTCGGTGCAATTTAATGTCATAGACAAATAGGTTTTATATCGCGGTTCTAATTATCCTAGATTTACGTCTTAATGATGACTTTCCCAGTGCTTTTTTATTTTATTCTTGTTGGGTTTTCTTTTTAGTATAAGGCATAATAACCTTGCCACGCCGGTTCCCGTTAGATCATCGAAGTTAAGTAACCTACCAGTATCAGATTGGTGACCACGTGAAAATGTATGCTGTATGTATTACGAAAAATTTTCAGATTTGTATCTGGCAACATATATATATATATATATATATATATATATATATATATATATATATATATATATAAAGCTGAACGTCTGTGTGTGTGTCTGGTCACGAATAGGCTCCTATATGGTTGACTATTATAGAAAACTGATCACATATAATGATAGAAGATGTATTGAAACACAGGAATGGGTATGTTTGATATGGCATAATGATTATTCAATAAACTTGTGGGGTATGCGTTCGCGCCTGGTCCACAAAGTATGGAAATAAAAAATTTAAAAATTAATAAAAAAAAACGTTTACAAGTTTTTTTATATAGATGTACATAATAATACTTTGATAAGTATGTTTTAACTTAAATAGGGATGGTATAATACAATTGTGGGGTCAGCGTTCGCGCCTGACCTCCATAGAATGGAAATAGGAACAAACTTTAATAAAGACTTTTCATATCTATCTGTGTAAGTATACTTTAATAATTATGTTTCAGTTTGAAGAAATATGGTATAATAAAATTATGGGGTGTTCATTCGTGTCTGTTTAACAAGTTTTTTTTTAATATAGATCCACAGAATATTGTGATAAGTGTTTCAGTGCAAACAGGTATGGTATAATAAATTATGGGGTTTATTTATTTTATTTTTACTTTAATCATAATTTGCTTTGGTTTTGATACCCCCAAATTTGAAGCTATCTCTTCATAGCCGTTCCGTTTCATAACCTATCATGCCTTCATAAATCAGAGTCCATTTTCTGTAGGCTGTTTTTGAACCCAGTCAAGGACGGGCACTTTTGCTAGTATATATATATATATATATATATATATATATATATATATATATATATATATATATATTACATTTGCGAAGGATGAAAGTAGAGGAAATGAATAAATGAAGACTTACTAAAAAGGAGTAGTAGTAGCAGTAGTAAAAAAAGGAAGGAAAAGAAGAAAATAAAAGGAGAAATAAGAAAAGAAAAGAAGAAAAAATGAGAAAAAAAAGAAAAAAATGAAATAGAAGAAACAGAAAGAATAAAGAGAACAAGAAGAAGAAGAAGAAGAAGAAGAAGGGCGAAAGTGAAAGGAAAAGAAGAAGATAAACAAGAAGAATAAAAAAGGAACAAGAAAAAAGAAAAAGAAGGCGAAGTTAATGAAATAGCAGAAAAAGAATCAGAAGATGTAAAACTAAAAGGAAAAGAAAATAAAAAAAGAAGAAGAAGAAGAAAAAGAAAAAGAAGAAGAAGAAAAAGAAAGAAAATAAAAAGAAAGAGAATAAAAAGAAATAGAAGAAGCAGATGAGGTACAAGGAATACATTATAAACAAGGAAAGTAGAAGAAAAAGACAAAGAAAAAAGAGAAAGAAGAAGAAGAAGAAGAAGAAAAGTAAATAATGACTGTGATGATGAAAAGTAGAAGAGGAGAAGAAATAGAAAAGGAATTAACTTGAAAGCTGATAAGAAAAAATACATATAAACCTCTCCAGCCACGAATGGCTACGGCATATTACACTCTACCAGAGAGTCCAAGATTGAAACCTATTTGCCAAATATTCGTACGTAAAATGAACAAGGACAAATACACAGAAGATACTAGCAAATTTACTAAAACCTGCCAGTATCTTAGTTCCCTATACAGCCAGCATTCACCTATGCAAGGCTAGTGCTTCAACCACTAATTTCTCCCTCCTTTACAGTATCTAAAAATGATTCTCGAATCTAATAGTTACCGCAGTATTCAGTAACACTAGTGTAGTATGACTGCATCACGCCCTCTTATAGACTTGTTGGCAAAAAAATAACACTTCGTTTTATTAAAACAAAAGCACATGCGGCTTCTCAACTAACCCGACAAACAGCAAGCTGAGGTCCTAGATGCCGAAAAGTCTTCTATTCTAATATTTTCCTCGAACTACTAGACTCTGGAATTCTCTCCCTCTTTCCAGTTAACATGCAAAAAATTATATGGAATATGAACAGGAATTTCACTGCTCAACTCCCCACATTCCCCTGTTAGACATGATCCGAAATAGTAGCCACTTACGCTTCGAGTAGTGTTATGCTTTGTTTGAGTGAAAAAGGGTAAAAAGAAAATTATGGAGTGGGAAAGAAAATAAAAATAAAAACTAAATATTTATTGGGTCAGAAGTAAAAGAAAAAAAAATGAAATAAATCTAAATTGCACACAGCTTATTCGTTGCGCCTGATAAAAAATAAATTCCCGAGTATTTTTTAATTTTCAGTTGTTCAGCGAGAAAGACGATGAAAGAAAAAAGAAAGCGAAGAAGACATTGAAAGAAAGAAAACACAGGAAAGATAACGAAGTGGAAAAAAATAAATAATTAGACAGTAAAAAATAAAGGAAGAGAAAAAAAGAAAAGATTAAATCTGTAAAGGAGCTGCTCAGAACACTTTGCCTGTTTCGACAGGGTGCAAAACCGACTTCAAAATCTAGTGAGCGATGTACTTCCACCTCCCCGCGTTGAAAGTTTATCTCAGCGGTATCATTATTTTCATGGCAGGTGCTCGTTTGGGTTTCACTCTATAGTTCTCCTTCTGAGGCATTCGCGGCAAACACAGCAATTTCCCTTATTCTCTATCTGTAACTAAATCTAAACGAGAATTCCACGAGCAAAGCACCCCCTCCCCAGAAATGATCGTTTGTGGAACACAATAGAGCGGAGCTGTTTCTCAATCGCTTTCAAGACCGATGTAAACAAGTTCTTTTTTAGCCTTGCTATTTAATTATTAAATTCCACCATCACAGGTCATCATAATGATGTCTCGCCTGATAAACCTTATTCTTGAGTAGGCTCCGTGCCTTTATAAACGATGATTCTATCGGATAATGTTATTTATTCGTTTTTCTTATTATGATTCTATTAAACGTTTCTTGTAGAAAGATATCAATGCGAGACCACGAAAAGGTTGCCAAAGTAATTGTTTTGTAGAAAGCACTAAATTCGCACTTCGAGTACCCATGTTTTTCCTACTTACATTGTCTCCCCACGAGGGCAGAATTAGACACCAGGGTTGTATTTTACCGTGTCGTTATCCACTTAGCCAGCGACACCTGCCATGAAACGGTGTTAGAAGAAGTACAAAATCAATGAAATAAACCAAAATAGCATACAATTTATTCGTTGCGCCTGATTAAAAAAGAAATTACCGAGTTTTTATTTTTTCTATCGTTAGGCAATAGAATAGACAAAAGGCAGAATATGCAATTACTGTTCTGACAGAAATAAAGTACACAATAATAAAAGTGGTGGCAGGGTTGGGTTGTATTGTAGCGATAAGTGGTGGCGGGGGAAGAGTCGTTTTGGAGCATTTGGAATGAGGTTTTTGTTGCTGTTGAGGTGATTGGTATAGGTGGTGGAATTATACGTGTGCTGTGGAAGATTCTAACGGTGGTAGAAAAATAAAAAGAAGTAGAAAAGAAGGGAAAGGAAATGGGGGCGGAAAAGAATAAGAAAAAGAAGAAAAGAAGCGGAAGAAGAAGAAGAAAAGAAGAAGGTAAAAGAAAAAGTATAAATGTAGAAGATATGGAAGTAGTAGTAGTAGTAGTAGTAGTAGTAGTAGTATGAGGAGGAGGAGGAAGAGTAGGAGAAGTAGTAGTAGTAGGAGGAGGAGGAGGAGGAGAAGAAGAAGAAGAAGAAGAAGAAGAGGAAGAATAAGATGAAACGGGGTAAGGAAATAGGGGAAGTATAAAAAGATGTAGAGGTAGAAGGAAATGGAGAAGATGAAGAAAAATATAAGGAGAAAGAAAAAGGGAAAAGAGAGGAAGGAATATGAGAAGTAGAAGAACAGCAAGAAGTAATGTAATAAGTAGAAATAGAAGAAGAAAGAATAAAAAGAAGGAGGAGGAAAAGAAATAAAGGAATGAGCAGAAGTTACAGATGAATAAAAAAAAGGTGAATGAAAAAGGGAAAGAGATAATAAGATAAAAGAGAAGAAATAGACAAAAGAAAAAAAAATCAGAAAATTAGAAATGGAAATATTATGAAGACGCATGAAAATGAAAGCAAAATAGAAGGAATGAAAGAAAAAGAGAGGATGAAAGAATAAGAAAGAAAAGAAAAATGAGAAAGAGTCAGAAGAAAAGAAGAAGA
Organism: Euprymna scolopes; assembly: GCF_053919585.1. Classification (NCBI taxonomy): domain Eukaryota; kingdom Metazoa; phylum Mollusca; class Cephalopoda; order Sepiida; family Sepiolidae; genus Euprymna; species Euprymna scolopes. The sequence continues at coordinate 5,042,200 of NC_136524.1, forward strand.
AGAAGAAGAAGAAAAAGAAGAAGAAAGGAAAAAGAAGAAGAAGAAGAAGAAGAAGAAGAAGAAGAAGAAGAAGAAGAAGAAGAAAGAGATAAGAAAAAGAAAAAAGAAAATACGAGAAGAAATAAGAAATAAAACAAGCTGGAAAGAACGAAGAAGCAAGAAAATTAGCAAAAAAGAAGAAAGAAAAAAAACGAAGAAGGAAGAAGAAGAGGAAGCAGAGTCAGAAAAAGGAAAAAATGAATGAAAAAGAATTCGAAAAAAAGAAAACACAGAAGTCCGATAAAGGGGAAGATGAAGAAAAAAAGCAAAGAAGTAAAAAGGGGAAATAAAAGAAGGTAAAAAAAAATCGGAAGAAGAATAATGGGAAGGAAGAAAAAAAGGAAGAAGAAATAGAATAAGAAAAAAGAATTGGAATAAGAAAAAAAAAGGCAGAATAAAAGAAAAAGAAAGGAAGGCGATAATTAAATAGAAGAAAAGGTCAAAATACAGAAATAGAAAAGAATTTAGAAAGAATGTAGTCAAATGGGATACGAATGGATATTAACATTTAATGCTACTAAGAACAAACTTCTTTCTTTTAAAAAAAATATGAGAAATCATTCCATCATGTCTAATAGGACTCTAATTGAGAGTTCATTCATATCTCTCGGCCTAACATTAACAGGTAACATGAATTCGAACAAATGCATGGAAGACATTGCTAAGGCTGCTGTGAAAAAATATGAGCTATCTCTACATTGCTAGAAATACTTACATCTGATAATAGCGCATAGCTTTAAAAGGTCACTATTTGCCCAGGCATACGGCTTTTTTGTCGCGTATAAACGAGGCATCATCCAGTATCTACCAAAGACTGTATGGATGCGATAAAAACTAGAAAAATGCAATTTAAATTTCAGAAAAAGAACAACGACCGGTGTCACGAAACAAGGAATGTTAAATAAGTGCGGACTGCGGCGATGATGCAAAATGATTTACAACTATTATCGAAAGAAGCGGAGCGTGCTGCTAATTTGAAGACACTGTTGAGTCAGACGCTACGAAAATGACCACCTTTTGTTTCCAGTGAATGACCGCCGATAAATGTCTCATCCTTCTGTCATCTTTCCCTCTCTTTATCTTTCTTGATCTTTCTTTTTTCTTACTTCCCTTTCTTCCTTTCTTTCTCTCTCTCTCTTTCTCTTTATATATATTTAAGTGTGCGTGTGTGTGTGTGCGTGTGTGTGTGTACGTGCGTGTGTATAAAAAATTGCACTTTGTCTGGTCTCTTAACCGTTATATCTTTAATATTACAGTGCTCTCTCAGGTGATTATTCTGTTAACACCAACCCACATGCGCATACCAGAGTCCTGTCCCTATTGTCTCGGACATTTAAACTTCAATATTCGCCAATAACTGAAGACTGTGATAAATCAATAAAAAGATGGCATGTATAAATTAAAGAGTAACTATTGTCTGTATTTTCCTTATATGGGTCTAAAAATTTAATTTTAAATAAGTATATTTAATTTAAAATCGTACTTTTGTCTGGTCTCCTAACTGTTGTATTCACGCACTTGTATTCATATGTGACTTATACAAAAAAAAAAGTTAGAGAATCTACATAGCACTTTAGGTAAGATTAACTGGAAGAATAAACGTATTCCTAAATATCTACGCGCACTCTCGAGGAGCTATGACGCAGATTTCGTTAGTAGAGGGTTGAGGTTTTTTTTTAGTTCGAAAGAAATATGCGAGTTCAGCCTATTCATTCCACTCGACATTTTCTTTTAATATTGTTTAACATTTTTAAGCATCTTTTTACGGCCAAAGAAGAGGTTGATGGCGATCAACTCGTAAACGGTAGTTTTAGCAGTATTCTGACAAAACCTTACTTTTATTTAGGTTTAGTAAATGGAAGCAATAAATATAGGAAAGCAGCTTTATATTTAGTGTATTTTTTTTCCTGGGAGTCACCACTTATCAAGACCCAGAGACCACTCAAGGATAAGGGTTAATGAATGCAAAGTGAGAATGTAGTAATCATTAATAGTGTAAATTGGGTAGAATTTGATTATTTATGTAATCGCCGGGCAAAGCCGGGTAGAAAGCATTTATTCAGTTTTCGGTTCATTTATCTATCTATCTATCTATCTATCTATCTATCTGTCTATCGATCTAAATATCTATCTAAATGTCTAGCGAAGTAAATAACAGAGTCGAATAGTTGGATAGTTGGGGAATGATTAGTTGAGCAGATGTTGCAGGTGCAAAATAGGGTCCAAGGGTAATGTGGTTACAAGTATAAAACTGAGTGACCGTTGAGTTGCACCAGAAGGTATGCAAATGGGGACCGGATCTGACGTGTCAAAGGTTCCAGTTTTAAGAATCCAAGTTAAATTAAGTGAGTCGTTTTTCTAGATGCCAGAGACAATATGGCTTAAAACAGATCTCCCCATGAGGAGGGGACGGTTTCCAAATGGATGTAGAGAAGACCACAAGCCAAAGATCGTTATTAACGCCAGTTCTGCTGTGATGAAATGCTTAGGAGTGAATAAAGAATATATATATATATATATATATATATATATATATATATATATATATGAAGCTGAATGTCTGTGTTTGTATGTGTGTGTGTGTGTTTGTGTCTGTGTCTGTGTGTCTGTGTGTCTGTGTCTGTGTCTGATCAAGAATAGGCTCCTATATGGTTGACTATCTAAAAAAAAAACTTATTATATATAATGATAGAAGATGTATCAAGACACAGGAATGGGTATGTTTGATCTGGCAGAAGAGTGGTTCGTTAAAATTGTGGGATCTGCGTTCGCACCTGGTCCACAAAGTATGGAAATATAAAATTTAAAATAAAAAAAACGTTTACAAATGTTTTTGATATAGATGTACATAATAATACTTTGATAAGTATGTTTTAACTTAAATATGGATGGTATAATAAAATTGTGGGGTGTGCGTTCGCGCCTAGCCTCCATAGAATGGGAATAGGCACAAACTTTAATAAAGACTTTTCATATCTATCTGCGTAAGTGTACTTTGATAATTATGTTTCAGTTTGAAGAAATATGGCATAATAAAATTATGGGGTGTTCGTTTGCGCCTGACCTTCATAGAATGTAAATATGTCACAAAGTTTAACAAGGTTTTTTAATATAGATCGACAGAATATTGTGACAAGTGTTTCAGTGTGAACAGGTATTGTCTAATAAAGTATGGGGTTTATCTATTTTATTTTTACTTTCATCATATTTTGCTTTGGTTTTGATACCCCCAAATTGAAAGCTATCTCTTTACAACCCTTCCTTTTCATGACCTATCAGATTTCCATACGAAGCTCTCTTCAGCTGAGATGAGTATTGGCTGATACGATATATATATATATATGTATATATATATATATATATATATATATATATATATATATATATGAGAAATATCCCAACACATCCCTCGGGATATTCGATTACACCAGGTTTCGAGAACATCCGGGCACTCCCAAGTCATGAGTCCGCCATCGGTAATCACCTGATGAGTATAAATAGGTGTTCTGATCAATATTCCGATGGTTGGTTTTCTGTTTTATACAGTGCTAGGTCGAACTATCATCTCAATATCATTGAGGCGTTAGTCATTAATAACTCTCGACCTAGCCTGTGTAGACAAAAGATTTTGAAACATCAGTTGGAAATATTTACTGATTTAAAACCACCTGAACAGTGAGAATTATTATTTTTTTTGCTCTCACTGGTTTTCCAACTGAAACCAATTTCCCTCTTTCCTCATTCGATTCTTAGCTTTTAATTTATCATTCTGACGTTTCCTCTTAGAGGGTCAGACGATAAGGCCTTAAGGAAATTTTAACAATTCCACCTGCCCGTTTTTTTTGTTTTTTTTTTGGTATTTTTGATTTAAATTAAATTATGTGTCCTCTGAAATTTCTCCTTCCATTTTGCTGTACCAAGATTTACTTATATATATATATATATATATATATATATATATATATATATATATATATATATATATATAATTATTCGTCTTGGGCCCCTGTCTCGAAAGCGTTTTGCTAAAACAGTGTCCAGCTACCCCCTTATCGATGAATATTCCATAGGCACTAGCAGTATGTCAATCTTTCGTTGTATTATGCATCGATCTGACACACACGCGTATTCAGAGACGAGCCACAGTGTTAAAAGAGAGTTAAAATAACATACACAAATATATAAGAAGGAGACCATCGTTTACTTATAACATGGGGACGGCTCAACAAGAATTTGTTTACATTGGATTTGAAAGCTACGCCAAAAAAGCAGGCCAACGGAACAGTATTTCATAGGTAGGCAATTCTGAGAAAAGAAGCTTCGTTAATGGAATCTGCATTTAGATTTAGGCAGAGATAGAGTACGGATAATTATATAGTGGTTGTAGAGAGTCGATTGATTCTTTTTTTTTTTTTTTTGCGAAACTTTATCCCATTTTAGATAGAACAGATTTGATCAATATGAACGTTGGCTATCAAAAATAACTTTTTTCGTCTTTTGTTAACTTGGTCTTGATTGACAACCACGATAGTAATAATATAGTATTACACTTGGTAAGTGCTATTGGTTAATATGAACACCCAATATCATAGAGAGATCAACTGTGCTTACCTGGATTTGGTCAGGGATTCTACTTAGAAAATGGCTTTTTTAAACGCCACCTTCACCGGAAAAGACATCTTCATTATATTTTGTCATACTATTGTATATACGAGAACGTACCTTTAATTTTATCATGAGTCAGTGTTCAATATCCTAGTTACAGCCTGTCTGTGCAATATAGAATATAGCAGGTTAGCACCTTTTTGGCTGAAGGGCTGCACAGCTTCAGGCTTGCAGTAACCGTCGTAGCACCTGGGGTTACACAAATAGTTCCTGACTTATGAGTCGTAAGTTTTATCGCCCGTGTTATTTCTGATACTGCAAACAGCGGCACTGGGTGCCTTTCTAGATAATTAGCATATAGAGTATGAGCTAAACGTACACTCCATGAACAAATCGCCTGTGTAATTCTCTTCCATTTACCTGTTTTCCAGTTGACTGCAATTTGATCGTCTTTAAGTCCAACGTAAACACATTTTAATGAACCGTCCCCTTAAGTAACCCAATTTACCAAATTTTCACTACTAACCATTACTACGATAGTGTCCCATTGACTTCTGTACATTCATGAGCCCTTATCCTCGACTCGCCTCCAACCCTTGATAAGTGGTGACTCCTATGTAAAAATAAAGCTGCCAAGGCATCAGCATACCCTATCAGTCTCATTGCTGTGATCCAAATTAGGGTTCAGCAATACATTTTTCACTCTCTTGATTGCAAGATATTTAATTATAAAATTCAAGTACATTAAGCGCTTCGTTACGAATTTAGGTTTTTAGTTTACTCCTACAGCCTTTACTTCTCGCGGAGGTACCCGCATGGTAGTGGGGTCATAATCTAATGGCTGATTTTCATGCTATTATTAAACTTATTCATAAGATTCTTATGCCATGGCCGGTGCAACGAGGAGATAATCACGCCCATTGGTGCCGTGTAAACACATGACCCCCTTATCTGGTTTGGAGCGGTTTCATGCGACATGGTGCTTACAATAATTAGATGATCAAGAACCAGTGTTGCCGTTTTCAATAAGTTTCCATACTTTTTGTATAGGCATTAAAATTAGCATAGACTCTTAAAAATTCAGTATGTTATTGCATCCTATAAGATGACTGGCCAATTCTTATGGTTTCACGTTCAAATGAACAGCTACGGCGGGAATTAGAATACGTTTTACGAAATCCTGACTATCACAGCTGATGAGTTTCAAAAATACAATCTGAACGTGAGGACGCTTTAGAAGAACAACATACAATAAAATTCTGTTTTAAATTTGAAAAACATGGCACAGAACCATATGGAAATTTTCAGACAGCTTTTAGACCATCTTGCATGAATTGAGCATCAGTTTTTGAGTGACATAAGAGATTCAAGGAAGGCAGGGAGTCTATGATGGATGTTGAGAGGTGTGAAAGGAGTTAGGGAGTCAGAAATCAGAGTTGATTGGTCAAATAAAGAATTTCATGGATAAGAATCGTCGGGTGTCACAGACTATTTGACTAAGATGGGCATCAAGATAGTTCCTCACCTCTTCTATTGTCCAGACCTTGTTCCTTGTAACGTTTGGTTATTCCGTAAGCACAAGGAAAACCGTAGAGGCTCTCGTTATGAGGAAATTGAGGAAATGAATGAGGCGTAGAAAGGGTCATTGACATGCTCACATAATACGTCTTCCATGGGGCTTTACAGAAATTGTTGGAACCGTACAAGTGGAATATATTACGTCGAAGGGGACTAGAGTTTAATGCATGAACTATCAATAAAATTACATGCACGAAAAACGCCTAGAAACTTATTGAAGGCGCTTCGTGTATTCCTCCAGTCTTGACAGGCTATGGATACCCACTGTAAGAGTGTCTGTGCGTGGAATTTTTGTGGCAAGAGTTGCGCAGTCTTCAACCAAACCTCTACTGATCCGCATTCTTTGATTTATCAGTGGCAAGCACAAGTTCAGGACAACTGGAAACAATGCTGAGATAATCGGAAATAAAATACAGCGGTTACAATTCCAAAATGGTCGCTCATCCGGTATTAGCCAGCCTCGATGTTGCGTAACTTCGGTGACCTTACGAGAACCGGTGCGTCCACGCGGTTATGCAAAATCCCACCCTTTACTATTGAGGTTCCGGAAAACTTTCTACTCAAATGATGTCTTCCTTTGCAGCTGCTACATTCCCTCCCTGTCCCCTGCTTCTCTGACCTTATTAATCTACAGAATCTTAAATTTTATGTGAACAGACATCGCGCTACTCAACTCTAGACAAGACCTCAAATAGTAGCACCTTACATTTCGAGTGAGAACATGTCTTCTTTGTCGTGGAAAGCAGTAAAGATAAACGTATTTTGTGATTTAGGCATAATAGCAAACAATGTACGAGTTGGAAGAAAGATGTAAAAGGCATGGAAGGTTTGAGCATTAATACTGCAAAGACAAAGGTGATGAAGGACTTTAGGAATACGTATGCGTTACATCTAGAAAAGGGTTTAGAACAATGCAAAAAACGTGCAGCGGAGTACATTGTAAACTCACACCAGATCCAGGTATGCGATGTAAGAAATGTTCAAGACTTGCATGGTTGATTGAAAGCAGCCCAAACACAGAGGCTGAAATATGCGAGCACACCCTGGAGATGGCAGGCTACTTTTGCTACCTAGAAGGCATGTTGAATGCTGGTGGCAGCTACGAACTAAGTAGAATCATCAGAACCAAGTTTAGAGAAAATTCAGACAACTTCTTGCAATACTACTAAGTTGTCCAGAAAATCCTTATGCTTTTCCGAGTTTCTGAACGCTTTAACAAGCCTATAAATTGTTTACTTAAATCACAAGGAAACTTATCACGTGTTACGCATATTTTTTGCGTCAATTTTTTCAAAATCTATTTACTATTATAAAATAAGCTGTTTGGCAGTCGTTTGCAAATTCAAAACGGGAAAAATCAGTCTCGAAGATAACAATCGCAGTGGACGATTCTCAAAAATTGATATTGAAGAAGACATTAAATGAACCATCAGGCAAGACCTTAACAATAAAAACGAGCACAGCCAACTCCACAAATATGATCAATTGAGATTTAGCGTAATGGTCACTAGACTGCTTTGAACTAAACAGCATGTCGGCCTTTATGCTAAAGCCAAACGGTAAAGATATATAGGTAGTGACCGATTGAATATATTGATAATGATTTTTCCTTCTGGCCATAACAAACAAAATCGAAGTTCTAACCTTCATGACAATAATAATAATAACAATACTAATACTGATAATAATAATAACAGTACTATGATAATAATTGTAATAATAATACTAATAATAATAATATTAATAATAATAATGATAATTACTGTAATAATAATCATAATAATATAATAATTGTAATAGCAATAATAATAATAGCAATAATAATAATGAATGTAATAATCATAATTGTTATAATAATAATGGTTGATAATAATAATAATTGTAATAATAATAATGTAATAATTATAATAATAATAATATTAATCGTAATAATAAAATTGTTAATAATAATAACTGTAATAATAATAACTGTATTAATAATAGTTATAATAGTGATAGTAATAATTGTAATAATCATAATAAATAATAATATTAATGGTAATAATAATAAAAATAATTTTAATAATAAATAATAATAATAATAATAAGATAATAATAAGCTTACTACTACTAATAATAATGATAATAATTATCATAATAATACCTGTAATAATAACAACAACAATAGTATAACATGCATAATAAAATAATAATAACATAAATATAAGGATATTAATTATGTTAATTAATAATAATGCACTATTAACAATAATACTGAATATGGTAATAATGATGATAATAGTGATAATAATGATAATTTAAATAATAATGATAATTTGAATAATAATGATAATTTAAATAATAATGACGATAGTAGTAATGATAATGAAAACAATAATAACAATAACGGACATGGTATTAATGTTGGTGTTAACAATGATGAGAACAATTAGGATATAATATAAATATCAATGAGTATATTAATGATAACTACTAATAATAATAACACTATAATACAAATAATAATAATAATAATAATAATAAATAATAATAATAATAATAAAAATAATAATAATAATACAAATAATAATAATAATACAAATAATAATAATAATAATAATAAAAATAATAATAATAATACAAATAATAATAATAATACAAATAATAATAATACGTATAATAATACAAATAATAATAACATTATAATACAAATAATAATAATAATAGTAATAATAATAATAGTAATAATAATAATAATAATAATAATAATAATAATATGGCCTTTGTGATTATTTCTAACGAATAAATAATTATAATAAGCAACAACATGGATAAAATAATAATAATAATAATAATAATAATAATAATAATAATAATAATAATAATAATAAAATAATAATAATAATAATAATAATAATAATAATAATAATAATAATAATAATAATAATAATGAGAAGGTAAGCAGCAACATGGATGACTGGGAAAAGGATGCACATGCTTTTGCAAAAGACACTTGAACTTAACTGACAGCAGTACAAAACAATGCAATCAGATCGAACTACATACAAACAAAAATAGACAACACATGAAGTAACAAAACGTGGGGAACTGATTAACAATAATAATACTTGGAAGAAGATGAAGAAGAAGAAGAAGAAGAAGAAGAAGAAGAAGAAGAAGAAAGAGAAGAACAACAAAAACAACAACAATAAAAACAAGAACGTGTTCAGTAATATAGAAAACTTTATGGTGAGAAATCTTATAACAAAGAAATGAGTGAATGGGATCTATAATTATGATGAAAGGCTTGGGTGGAGAAACGCGTCAAAAAGGAAGAGGGAAAAGAGGGGGAAAAGCGCGTCCGTATAATAAAGGTGAGAGGTTTGGGCCTTGGCATATGCAGGCGTCATACACGCGCGCGCACACACGAGAGTAAATCAAAAGCTACTTCACAGCCCGATATTGTTGCAATTCGATTCTCGCTGGCTATTCAGCGCAACCGACCAAACGAGATCGATAACTAATAACCTTGTGATAAAAAAGGGCCTTCTAATATTGCCCACATCAGTAAAACGTAACTTTATCACCATTTAAAGAAGAAGAAAAACGGGGAATATTTTTTCTTGTAGAAGTCTCCTGTAGGTTTAGGGTTAGGGTTAAATTCCTTCTTCACTTCTAGCAGAACAGAAATATTCATCCTTTCGGTGTCAACTGGGTCAGCTTCCGTAAAGTTAAATCATTTTTTTCTATCAGCTACGCACTAATTTGGAGAGAGAATGCCGACTCGGTCTCCGAGAAACCTATTATATAAAGGAGACTTGTATGTTTGCATGTATTTATGCTGGAATGGACAGAGGGTTGGGGAGAGGGAATGGAGAAAGGGAAGTGGGAAAGAGAGAAAGATAAAGAAACGGATAGAGATATGGCGATTGAAGTGTTAATAAAAATGTTGCACTTGTGCCCGGGCAATGCCGAGTAACATTGTTTTATTTATTACAACACTATGTTTCTATTAGAGGATTAGTGAGGAATTGGGCTCACGTGTGCCGAAAGTTGGGAGAAAGTGACTGGCAGAGAAGCTTGATCAAATCTGGCTTTAATATTTTCGACGACAAGGTTTATAGACATTAGTTTTTCAGATGCTCTAATCACACCTATTGTTGATCAGGAAGATGAAGTTCATCGCGTTGTCCTTAATATAAACAAAATCCGAAGCAAACAATGGAGTTAGGTGTTATTCATATTTGTTTCCATCATTATTCAAGTTAAAAAAGGGAGAAAATAAATTTAAATATATATATATATATATATATATATATATATATAAATATCGACAACTGTACTTCTCACGAATTTTGAACGACGTCACTAATCATTGGCCCAACTATTTTCAAAATGTCTCGATGATAGATTTCGCAGTTTTCGCTCAACGTGGTCGCGAAATCACTAATATAGTTGCACGTCTTTCCGAACTTGGGACACAAAGAGATGAATTCGGGAATTCTTATATCAAATTCGGGAATATATGCGAGACATTTTGGCATCCTGTTGACCACAAACAAAGTGAAATGCCATTGATACAGGGACACACACACACACACACACACACACACACAATATATATATATATATATATATATATATATATATATATAGCCAGGAGAGTTTAGTTTCCTAGAAGTACACCAATGAAACAACATGTGTCTAGCAAAGAGTGCTCAATGAGTGAACAGAGCAGGTATATATTATCGAGGATAATTCTTGGCCTGAAGACGTAATTCCCCAACGCGGGTGATTACAGAAACATGTATGCACATATGTAGCCATTAATGTTTGTATAAATAAATTTAATATATATATATACCCCCCACACACACACACACAAAAAACATTTAAGTACATCGTACAATAGACTATTAGAACGGCTGTTGACAACCGTAAAAAAAAAAGAAAGGAAAAAAAGGAAAGGGGAGATTTTACATCGGGCAGACCACTTACAACGTGTCAATAAAATTGTTCTGCGTGTTAATTAAGTACTAAATAAAATTGTTAGCAAAGAAAAAGAGAAAACCTGCTGAATTCGAAGTAAAGATCACTAGAAATTTAAAATTAAACATAGGTTTCATAGCACAGTTTCTTTCTATTCGTCTTTTCTTTCTGGGATGCTTATGGACTGTTCTTTCGTCGAGGAAAAATCTTTTACTTCTGGGCCTTTCTTCCTTAGCAATCTGTTTTAGGATTTACACATTAGACTTATTGTTCTTTCTGTGTCTCTTGAAGTCGATTCACTTCATCGCTCTTGTCATTCGATAACTTTAGCAAAAAAAAAAAAAAAAAAGGTCATCTGGTGTCAACATATTGAACTCGAACTTAAGATCCCTAGAAATTAGTTTATTAGTTATCCTTTAAATTTTGTCATATTTGCACTGGTAAATCTCTATCATATTTGAGGGATCTTGATTAGGTGCAGGGACGTATAATTAATTTAACTGGCCTACAATTTTTTCTCTGTAGCCCCCCCCTCTCTCTCTCTCTCCCTCTCTCTCTCTCTCTCTCTCTCTCTCTCTCTCTCTCTCTCTCTCAAAGACGTGATAATATCAGTCTCAGGCATTTTTTAATACGTATTAGTTTGAGAAGAAAGTTCTTGCAGATTTTTTTTTTTTTAATTTTGATTTCAAATGGTGTATTTTAAAATGAGTTTTCATTAAAATACCTTTACCTTATATATCATGCAAAGACATAAAAGGAGAAAAGTCGCTATTATACACGCACGCACACACACACACTCACACACACACTCACACACACACACATCTCGCTAGATTCAGCTACTTTGATATGTCGTGTCAGTGGATAATTATATTATATTTTTAAAATAATACATATGACGCTTCCCATTTAAGGGTACCAAACTGGTCCAAGAGAAAATCATTCCCATTTAGGTACAAATACACTTCCATATAAATAATTGAACTCATTCAAGAAGAATCGCTAACAAAAACAAACAAACAAACAAACAAACAAACAACACACACACACATATATATACATACATATATATATATATATATATATATATATATATATATATATATATATACTAGCTGTACTCTGTTACGCGTTGCTTTGGCTCAGTTTGGTGTAACGGAAAATTCTAATAAAAAGAGAAAATGCATGTTTCTTATATTCTTAGTACAGCAATCCACTCCAAAAAGTAAAAAAAAAAAAATGGCGAAAATGAAAAAAAAATGGGGCTCTTGCAGAATTGGATCCGGACTTCGGGAGTTACCGTCAATCATGGCTTCGGCTTGACCAACATTCAGTGGATTAAGCCGAACGTTGCTAAAACGTTGAAACGCTAAATAGTTTTATTATTATTATTATTATTGTATTAAAAGGTGAGTTTTTAATTAATATTTGGGTGAGGGGGGTTACTATACACAGATTAAAAAAGTTTTCCAAAAACGAATAAATGAAACCAAAGGTAAGAGAAATTACGTTTCTACCTAACTGGATAACTTTTTAGTGTTTTTATTTAATGTAAAATGTTTAATCGGCTCGAAAAACTCAGTGTTTATCGATGTATTTGAAAAAGAGAAATGGTCGCGGACTGTTGAACACGTTAAGTTTAGGAAAATCAGTTAAAAGCTAAAAAAAAACAACTATAAAAAACAGTGTCATACACCTACTGATTATATGTTATTGTGACATAGGCTGATATATTTGGTGGGTTTCTGACAGTATTTTTATAGTGTTTTAGTTTTAAATCATTTTCCCAAACTTAACATCATCAACAGTCTCCGCCACCATTTGTATTTCTCAAATACACTGATAAACACTGTTTTTCGAGCCGACTAAACGTTACAGTAAATAAAATGGGGTTGTATTACTAAACACAGAAACCAAGAAGTCGTCGAAAAATAAATATAACACATAAATGTTATCAAAGGCAAGATAAGTTACTTTTCTACCTAACTGGATAAGATTTTAGTGTTTTTATTTAGTGTAAAATGTTAAATCGGTATGAAAACATGTAGTGTTTATCGGTATATTAGAAAAATACAAATGCCGACAGATTGTGTTGAACACTTTAAGTTTTGGAAAATAAGTTAAAACTAAAAAACTATACAAAATACTGTCAGGAACTCACTCAATATATGCTACTGTGACATAGGCAGACATGTATTCGGTGGTTTATTAACAGTATTTTGTATAGTTTTTTTGTTTTAACTCATTTTCCCAAATTTAATGTGTTTAACACAGAGTCTGCTGCCATTCGTAATTTTCAAATATAGCAGTAAACGCTGTGTTTTTCGAGCTGAATAAACATTTTACATTAAAAAAACTAAAAAAATATCCATTTTGGTAATAAAGTAACATATCTTGCCTTTGATAATATTTGTTATACATTTATTTTTTGACAACTCTTTCGAATCTATATGTACAGTAGTACAAACCCAATAAAAACACTAAAAATTATCCAATTAGGTAGAAAAGTAACTTATCTTGCCTTTGAAAATATTTACTTGTTATATATTTGTTTTTGTTGACAACTTTTTCAAGTCTTTGTGAAAGTACAAACCAAAAGGGGGTATTTTTCTCCCTAATTTTATTTTTGGTACCGCGCTTGAATTTAAATTTCACGATATCTTTTTGGGGGAGGGTATATTTTTATATTAGGCCCACCTCCATAATTTTCGACTATGCTGAATAAGAAAATCTCATTTAAAATTTGCAGAGACAAGTAGTTTTCGAGATATAAAGACTTGTACTATGCACTACAATTCATTGGCCGCCATGAACGAACACTCTCAACCTCCTCATATTAAGAACGGTTTTCGGAATAAACAACATCGATGCCTAACAACGTGTTTTAACTTTTTACCTGTCTTTCATCTGTTAAAAACAGCTTTTGGAATAAATACCAGCATTCTCCCCATGTTAAGAACGGCTTTTGGAATAAACACCCCCAACCTACCCATGTTAAAAATTGTGGAGGTGGACCTAATGTGAAAATTTACCTTTTGTTTTTTAATTAATTCTTAGTTGAAAGCACAGAATAGTGACAAAACACCATCCCCTCCCCTGGGTAAGAATGGCTGAAAAATAACGGTTTTCTTGGTAGAAACTTTTTTATATTTCACCTAACATTTTCTGGTGCTAATGCACTTACTGATCCGCGCTATTTTTTTTTTTTAATCGTATTTCCAAGTTTAATTAAAGTTTTATGATATGTTTTTTATTTAATTGTAAGGTTAAAGTACAGAATAGGTACAAAGCACCCTCCCCTCCCAATGTTAAAAATGACTTTTTAAATAATAACGTTATTATTTCAGCACGTATCACTTTCTGCATGAGTACCTAATAGTTTTTTTTTCAGCCATTCTTACCATAGAGAGGAGATGGTGTTTTGTAACTATTCTGTGCTTTCAACTAACAATTTATTATTAAAAAAAGATATTGTGAAATTATAAAAAAATAAAAAATATATTGCGAAAGTTGAATTTAACTTGAAAAAAAAACAAAACAACGTGAACGGCGCGTTCAACGTTGTAGTCGGAGTTTATTTGGCAATAAGGTCATGTTAGTCGATTAATGGGTGCTAATGCACTTACTGATCCGCGCTATTTTTTAAATCGTATTTCCAAGTTTAATTAAAGTTTTATGTTTTTTGGTATTTTTTTTTAGATTAGGTCCACCTCCACAATTTTCTTTTCAATGACGACTTCTATAGTATCCCCACTATGCTGAATACAGAAATCGCACTGAAATTTTGCAGAAGTAAGTAGTTATCGAGATATAAATAGTTGTTTTATGCATTGTATTCTTTGGCGGCCATCTTTGTTACGCGCGTAGATTTGTTTATGACGTGCGTGCAGGCGCGTAAAAAAGATGGCCGCTAGATATAGCAATGCATTATACAACTTTTTATATCTCAATAACTATTTGTTTCTGCAAAATTTCATTGCGGTTTTCGTATTCAGCATAGTCGATAACCTTTAAAAATTGTCATTTAAAAGAAAATTGTGGAGGTGGACCTAATCTAAAAATTCACCGTTTTTTTAATCAATTGTATGCTTAAAGTACAGAATAGGTACAACCCCATGTCAAGAATTGCTTTTTTGAATAATAACGTTATTATTTCAGCACGGATCAATAAGTACATGAGTACCTAATCTCTCTAATAAAGAAAAAGCTCCATATGTTTTTTATATAAAAACAACTTCTGTAAAAAAAAAAAAAAAGAATTGAAAGTGTACTTTCAATTTTTGTTAAAAAAGGTTTTCTTAAAAAAAAACAAAAAAAAAACTCTGGTAAAAAAAAGCAAACAACAAAACATTAATCGGTACTCATGCAGAGAGTGATCCGTGCTGAAATAATATTATTTAAAAAGCCATTCTTAACATGGGAAGGGGAGGGTGTTTTGTACCTATTACAATTGAATAAAAAAAAAACATATCATAAAACTTTAATTAAACTTGGAAATACGATTTAAAAAATAGCGCAGTTCACTCTCTGCATTAGCACCGAAAGTACAGAATAGTTAGAAAACATCCTCCCTCCTCATGTTAAGAATGGCTTTTTAAATAATAATGTTAATGTTTCAGTACTGTTGCTTGTCTGCTTAAGTTTAACTTTTGTTTATAAAATTGTTAGGTGAAAGTACAGAATAGTTACAAAACACCCCCTTCACATGTTAGGAATGCTTTCTAAATAAGTACCATGTTTTCTTTATTAAATTGTTAGGTGAAAGCACAGAATAGTTACAATATACCGTCCCCATGTTAAGAATGTCTTTCTAAATAACATTATTTCAGCATGGTATTTTCCATGCATAAGTATTTCTATTTTTGTTTATTAAATTGTTAGGTGAGAGTATAGAATTGATGCAAAACTCTCTCCCCGTGTTAAGAATAGCTTTCTAAATAATAACGGTATGATTTCAGCACGGTACCTTCTCTGCATAAGTACTATCTTTTGTTTATTAAATTGTTAGGTGAAATAGTTACAGAACACCCTCCCCTTCCCATTTAAGAATGACTTTCTTAATAACATTTCAGCACATTGCCTTCTCTGCATAAGTACCATCCTTTGTTTATTAAATTGTTAGGTGAAAGTATAGAATAGTTACAAAACGCCCTCCCTATGTTAAGAATGGCTTTCTTAATAATGTTATTATTTTAGCATGGTACTTTCTCTGCATGTTTTGTTTATCAAATTGTTAGGTGAAAGTACGGTACTCATGCAGAGAGTGATCCGTGCTGAAATAATAACATTATTATTTAAAAAGCGATTCTTAACATGGGGAGGGGAGGGTGTTTTGTATCTAATCTTTACTTTAACCTTACAATTGAATAAAATATATGAAACTTTTATTAAACGTGGAAATACGATTTTAAAAAATAACTCTCATCACTCTCTCCATTAGCACCAAATATTAAGAAAATTAAAAAAAAAAAAAAACACTTCGTCTTTTATGCTTCAACTCAACTTTTTTTTTGCCTGATATAATAAAAAAAATAAATTAAAATTTTGGAAGGTAAACAATTGAATTGTTTTTGTTTTTACTTATCGAGTAAACAGAAAATGAAATCTTGTAATTCGTCTCATCAAATCATGAAATGAATTGAAACGGAAGTTCAGTTCTATCAATAAAACAGGTTCGCACTAACGGCTTACGAAAAATATTTTTTATTTTATTAAATATTTTTTGATTGGTGATGTTAATTTATTTTAATAACATGGACATCCCTCGCCTCTAAAGATGGGTTGTCTGAAAATTTCCAATAAATTGGTAATGTAGAAATATGTTTTTATCGACTTTGAACGAACCAAGAATTACATTTATATATATATATATATATATATATATATATATATGCGTTATTTTGACTCCTACATCTTACAAACTATGAATAAATAAAAGCACAAGGAAATCAATTAATTTATCGACCTTAATACTCTAAAAGGTTCCGATTTTTCGATTTCTAATTCTGATTAATCTTCACAGCACCACGTAGAATTAGCAGTTGGAAATTGCGAACAAATTTCGTCCGCAGTTGGACACATCTAAAAATCATTCGACCAGAGTAAATTGATATTCCATGACTCATCTTCTTGCTCAAGCACGTATTTTCTATTTGTAAAATTTTGAAATTTGTATTCATAAACTCCTCTCTTTCATTACTTTTTATAAACGCATAAATTTCATGCAAAAATCATCGTTTGCATAAAATAGAAACATAAACAAATTAAAGTGTGTTTTTTTAAATAACATGGCTGATCTTTTTGTGTATTTGTTACGTTGTCCATTGGATATAATACTTATAATCATCGTTACCTTGGGTGTCATTTGATTTTCATTTTCGTGTCTCATTACTCTCGAGTTTTGCCGCTTCTTCCTATGAAATGGCCCGTATCATATCTCAACATTTTCAGGTTTTCAAATTTTCTTATTTAAAAAAAACTAGCAGAAACCTGATTGCTGTCGGGGATCACCACACACTTTGGTGTTGACTTTAAAGCCAACTTCGAATATGAGAGGTGGCATGACGTGGCCCTCACTTGAAACCAGACCAAAGACAATAATCGTAGCCGAAAACTTTGTTTTCATCACCCTTGACACGCCCTCAAGCGTTGAACCGTCCAGGTTTGCATTTAGAGGGTGTTGGACATGGTCCTGCTTTCATAACAAGATCGATAGAGAGCATGAGTGGTACAGTAGCGCATATCCGATCTTGCGCGTTGAACATTGTGTCACTTTCAGACATGATAGAAGGCTTCCATCGCTCTTGGGATTTGTACACAACTGGTCAACTAGTAGAGGATCTGCAAAAAAAAAAAAAAATAAATAAATAAAATAAAATAAAATAAAATAAATAAATAAATAAATAAAAAAAAATAATAAATAAACATTCAAGGGAAATGGAGTCTTTTCTAAGATGACAATTTTATCGTTCCGCCCTGTATGCATAAATAAAGAGAATGACGCATATATATATATATATATATATATATATATATATATATATATATACACACATATACATATATACATACATATATATATATATATATATATATATGTGTGTGTGTGTGTGTGTGTGTGTGTGTGTGTGTATTCCATGCGAAAAAACGTTTTTTTTTATCTTTAATTCAATGGAATTATGCAGAATGTAAAAGCTATGAATTAATAGAATCTATCCTAATCGATAACCAATTATGTCCAATTATGTCAGAAGAAACTATCAAAAATGAATAAGTAATTAATTAACGTTCATTTTTTTAAAGAAATATGCAAATTAGTTAACGTTCATGTAGTCGCTATTGTATACATGACTGAGTATATTAAGAGTCAACGAGTACAATGCAACCAGTCCTGCTTTAAACTATTTAGTTATTTGTTCGCTGAACACGGCTTCTGCTACTTAATCAATTAGTAATTATTAATGTTTGAATCAATTAGTAATTATTTATTTCGTAATGAATAATTGATGTCCTATTGCTACCTATACAGCTAGCGATATTTACGCAGTATTGTACGGAATGCGATGTTGAATTTTTATATCGATACATTTTTATATCGTACAACTGAAGTGTGTGTTCATACCAGCCGAGGCTACTAACTTTAGAACTAATGGGCTAAAATACTAAGCAGTTCATGTATGCTGGAAATAAAATAAAATAAATATAAATATAAAATACAAAATACTATATTGAATTAGATTAATACAGGTGTAACGGAGCGCGGAGGAGCGCGTAGACAAATATCAGGGGGAGTTGTAGGATTGCTGGCTTGCGAAGATATTAGCGGCTGCAGCCATAAAAAGTACATATGCAAATTACGAAGAATGCACGGGCTTCAAGACAAAATAAAATATATTCCATGTGGTTGGACAATAGAAGCAAATCCTCGTCGGAGAAGATGGACGTGTAAATTTGAAGGCGAGAAATGGCTAATAGCAGCGTAAGGTCGGGGAAAGAAAAAGAACAGCTACCAGATTAAATAGCTGTGTGGCTCTTTTAAGCTGGTGTCGAGACGGCAATGTTTTGTTAATTTTATAGCAGACGAAATGATCAGTCAGAAAACAATAAAAAAAAAGCAGGCATTGTTTGGAAAGTAATGATAATAAAAGGCGTTTTGCTAAAACAGAAAAAAAGTAGAGTCAGATTTATTTATTTTTATTTGTTTGTTCCTTTCCCGACTGTACCAGACAGAATGGGGATCCGACTGGGGATTGAGCATAAAGGTGACGTTACAATTCTTCATTTTTTTTACTATAGAAATACACACTCATATCTTTACTAATGTTTTTCTATTGTCCCTTGTAATTTGTTAATTATTATCACTATATAACTGCTTTATTTTCCCATATTTTAAAACTTTTATTGATATTTCATTATTACTTTTTGCTTCGTAATTTTTTATTTATCTATTTCTAATTTTTTTTCATGTTATATTAATATGTATATTTATTTCATATAAATATGTATATTCATTTCATATTAATATGTATATTTAATTCATATAAATATGTATATTTATTTTATATTAATATGTATATTCATTTTATATTAATATGTATATTCATTTTATATTAATATGTATATTCATTTTATATTAATATGTATATTTATTTTATATTAATATGTATATTTATTTTATATTAATATGTATATTTATTTCATATTAATATGTATATTCATTTTATATTAATATGTATATTCATTTTATATTAATATGTATATTTATTTTATATTAATATGTATATTCATTTTATATAAATATGTATATTTATTTTATATTAATATGTATATTTATTTTATATTAATATGTATATTCATTTTATATTAATATGTATATTCATTTTATATTAATATGTATATTCATTTTATATTAATATGTATATTTATTTTATATTAATATGTATATTTATTTTATATTAATATGTATATTCATTTTATATTAATATGTATATTTATTTTATATTAATATGTATATTCATTTTATATTAATATGTATATTCATTTTATATTAATATGTATATTTATTTTATATTAATATGTATATTCATTTTATATTAATATGTATATTCATTTTATATTAATATGTATATTCATTTTATATTAATATGTATATTTATTTTATATTAATATGTATATTTATTTTATATTAATATGTATATTTATTTTATATTAATATGTATATTTATTTTATATTAATATGTATATTCATTTTATATTAATATGTATAATCATTTTATATTAATATGTATATTTATTTTATATTAATATGTATATACATTTTATATTAATATGTATATTCATTTCATATTAATATGTATATTCATTTTATATTAATATGTATATTCATTTCATATTAATATGTATATTCATTTTATATTAATATGTATATTTATTTTATATTAATATGTATATTTATTTTATATTAGTATGTATATTTATTTTATATTAATATGTATATTTATTTTATATTAATATGTATATTTATTTTATATTAATATGTATATTTATTTTATATTAATATGTATATTCATTTCATATTAATATGTATATTTATTTTATATTAATATGTATATTCATTTTATATAAATATGTATATTCATTTCATATTAATATGTATATTCATTTTATATTAATATGTATATTTATTTTATATTAATATGTATATTCATTTTATATTAATATGTATATTAATTTTATATTAATATGTATATTTATTTTATATTAATATGTATATTTATTTTATATTAATATGTATATTTATTTTATATTAATATGTATATTTATTTTATATTAATATGTATATTTATTTTATATTAATATGTATATTCATTTTATATTAATATGTATATTCATTTTATATTAATATGTATATTTATTTTATATTAATATGTATATTTATTTTATATTAATATGTATATTTATTTTATATTAATATGTATATTTATTTTATATTAGTATGTATATTTATTTTATATTAATATGTATATTCATTTTATATTAATATGTATATTTATTTTATATTAATATGTATATTTACTTTATATTAATATGTATATTCATTTCATATTAATATGTATATTTATTTTATATTAATATGTATATTTATTTTATATTAATATGTATATTCATTTCATATTAATATGTATATTCATTTTATATAAATATGTATATTCATTTTATATTAATATGTATATTCATTTTATATTAATATGTATATTTATTTTATATTAATATGTATATTCATTTTTATTAATATGTATATTCATTTTATATTAATATGTATATTCATTTTATATTAATATGTATATTTATTTTATATTAATATGTATATTTATTTTATATTAATATGTATATTTATTTTATATAAATATGTATATTTATTTTATATTAGTATGTATATTCATTTTATATTAATATGTATATTCATTTTATATTAATATGTATATTTATTTCATATTAATATGTATATTCATTTTATATTAATATGTATATTTATTTTATATTAGTATGTATATTTATTTTATATTAATATGTATATTTATTTTATATTAATATGTATATTTATTTTATATTAATATGTATATTCATTTTATATTAATATGTATATTTATTTTATATTAATATGTATATTTATTTTATATTAATATGTATATTTATTTTATATTAATATGTATATTAATTTCATATTAATATGTATATTTATTTTATATTAATATGTATATTTATTTTATATTAGTATGTATATTTATTTTATATTAATATGTATATTTATTTTATATTAGTATGTATATTTATTTCATATTAATATGTATATTTATTTTATATTAGTATGTATATTTATTTTATATTAATATGTATATTTATTTTATATTAATATGTATATTTATTTTATATTAGTATGTATATTTATTTTATATTAATATGTATATTTATTTTATATTAGTATGTATATTTATTTTATATTAATATGTATATTTATTTTATATTAATATGTATATTCATTTTATATTAATATGTATATTCATTTCATATTAATATGTATATTTATTTTATATTAATATGTATATTCATTTTATATTAATATGTATATTCATTTCATATTAATATGTATATTTATTTTATATTAATATGTATATTTATTTTATATTAGTATGTATATTTATTTTATATTAATATGTATATTCATTTTATATTAATATGTATATTTATTTTATATTAATATGTATATTCATTTTATATTAATATGTATATTTATTTTATATTAGTATGTATATTTATTTTATATTAATATGTATATTCATTTTATATTAATATGTATATTCATTTCATATTAATATGTATATTTATTTTTTATTAATATGTATATTTATTTTATATTAATATGTATATTTATTTTATATTAATATGTATATTTATTTTATATTAATATGTATATTTATTTTATATTAGTATGTATATTTATTTTATATTAATATGTATATTTATTTTATATTAATATGTATATTTATTTTATATTAATATGTATATTTATTTTATATTAATATGTATATTTATTTTATATTAGTATGTATATTTATTTTATATTAATATGTATATTCATTTCATATTAATATGTATATTTATTTTATATTAATATGTATATTCATTTCATATTAATATGTATATTTATTTTATATTAATATGTATATTTATTTTATAATTAAATGTATATTTATTTTATATTAATATGTATATTCATTTCATATTAATATGTATATTTATTTTATATTAATATGTATATTTATTTTATATTAATATGTATATTTATTTTATATTAGTATGTATATTTATTTTATAATTATATGTATATTTATTTTATATTAATATGCATATTAATTTTATATTAATATGTATATTCATTTTATATTAATATGTATATTTATTTTATATTAATATGTATATTCATTTCATATTAATATGTATATTTATTTTATATTAATATGTATATTTATTTTATATTAATATGTATATTCATTTCATATTAATATGTATATTTATTTTATATTAATATGTATATTTATTTTATATTAATATGTATATTCATTTCATATAATATGTATATTTATTTTATATTAATATGTATATTTATTTTATATTAATATGTATATTTATTTTATATTAATATGTATATTTATTTTATATTAATATGTTTATTTATTTTATATTAGTATGTATATTTATTTCATATTAATATGTATATTTATTTCATATTAATATGTATATTTATTTTATATTAATATGTATATTCATTTCATATTAATATGTATATTCATTTCATATTAATATGTATATTGATTTTATATTAATATGTATATTTATTTTATATTAATATGTATATTTATTTTATATTAATATGTATATTTATTTTATATTAATATGTATATTTATTTCATATTAATATGTATATTCATTTTATATTAATATGTATATTCATTTTATATTAATATGTATATTTATTTTATATTAATATGTATATTTATTTTATATTAATATTTATATTTATTTTATATTAGTATGTATATTTATTTTATATTAATATGTATATTTATTTTATATTCATATGTATATTTATTTTATATTAATATGTATATTTATTTTATATTAATATGTATATTTATTTCATATTAATATGTATATTCATTTTATATTAATATGTATATTCATTTTATATTAATATGTATATTTATTTTATATTAATATGTATATTTATTTTATATTAATATGTATATTTATTTTATATTAGTATGTATATTTATTTTATATTAATATGTATATTTATTTTATATTATATGAATATTTACTTTTTTTTAATATGTATATTTATTTTATATTAATATGTATATTTATTTTATATTAGTATGTATATTTATTTTATATTAATATGTATATTTATTTTATATTAGTATGTATATTCATTTTATATTAATATGTATATTCATTTTATATTAATATGTATATTCATTTTATATTAATATGTATATTTATTTTATATTAATATGTATATTTATTTCATATTAATATGTATATTCATTTTATATTAATATGTATATTCATTTTATATTAATATGTATATTCATTTTATATTAATATGTATATTTATTTTATATTAATATGTATATTTATTTTATATTAATATGTATATTTATTTTATATTAGTATGTATATTTATTTTATATTAATATGTATATTTATTTTATATTAATATGTATATTTATTTTATATTAATATGCATATTTATTTTATATTAATATGTATATTTATTTTATATTAATATGTATATTCATTTCATCTAAATATGTATATTTATTTCATATAAATATGTATATTCATTTTATATTAATATGTATATTCATTTCATATTAATATGTATATTTATTTTATATAAATATGTATATTCATTTCATATAAATATGTATATTTATTTCATATTAATATGTATATTTATTTTATATTAATATGCATATTTATTTTATAATGATATGTAAATTTATTTTATATTAATATGTATATTCATTTTATATTAATATGTATATTTATTTTATATTAATATGTATATTTATTTTATATTAATATGTTTTTTTTTTTTTAATTACATTTTCACCCCAAACAAGGCAAATTGCCACTTTGGTGTAGGGGGCTACTATCAGGGGCAACAACTACTGGGGTACTATGTAGGGATTTGGGCAGCAAGGTGTCGGTTCACGTTACACTTGAACTTCTGCACGTCAGTACTGTTGGGGAAGCAGGGACCTGGAATGGAATTCCAGAGTCTTTCGGTTCTGGGGAAGAAACTATTGGAGTAAAAAGATCTTTTACATCTAGGGACCTCTACAGTGTGGGGGTGGGATCTAGTAGCCTGTCGGGTTTGTCGAGGGTGCTCGCGTCGTGGGGGCACAAGGTATTGCAGTTCATCAGAGCATTCACCACTAAAATACTTGTAGAACAGGCAGAGGGATGCAACATTTCGTCGATGGGACAGAGGCTGAAGCTTAGATGCCAGTTCAGGGCCTATCAGATTTGCGACTCTCTTTTGAACCTTGTCAAGGAGCGAGAGACTAGTAGCAGATGCACCAGCCCAGATGTGGCAGCAATACTCCATACATGGGCGAATGGTGGCCTTATAGAGGTACAGGATACTTTCGGGTGTTAGTAGTTTTCTAGCACGGTAGAGAGAGCCTACCTTTCTTGCAGCGGCCCTGGCAATGCCTTCAATGTAATTGTTCCAACTCATGTATATTCATTTTATATTAATATGTATATTTATTTTATATTAATATGTATATTCATTTTATATTAATATGTATATTTATTTTATATTAATATGTATATTTATTTTATATTAATATGTATATTTATTTTATATTAATATGTATATTTATTTTATATTAATATGTATATTCATTTTATATTAATATGTATATTTATTTTATATTAATATGTATATTCATTTTATATTAATATGTATATTCATTTTATATTAATATGTATATTTATTTTATATTAATATGTATATTTATTTTATATTAATATGTATATTTATTTTATATTAATATGTATATTTATTTTATATTAATATGTATATTTATTTTATATTAATATGTATATTCATTTTATATTAATATGTATATTTATTTTATATTAATATGCATATTTATTTTATATTAATATGCATATTTATTTTATATTAATATGTATATTTATTTTATATTAATATGCATATTTATTTATATTAATATGTATATTTATTTCATATTAATATGTATATTCATTTTATATAAATATGTATATTTATTTTATATTAATATGTATATTTATTTTATATTAATATGTATATTTATTTTATATAAATATGCATATTTATTTATATTAATATGTATATTCATTTCCTATTAATATGTATATTTATTTTATATTAATATGCATATTTATTTTTTATTAATATGTATATTTATTTTATATTAATATGTATATTTATTTTATATTAATATGTATATTTATTTTATATTAATATGTATATTTATTTTATATTAATATGTATATTTATTTTATATTAATATGTATATTCATTTTATATTAATATGTATATTTATTTTATATTAATATGTATATTTATTTTATATTAATATGTATATTTATTTTATATTAATATGCATATTTATTTATATTAATATGTATATTCATTTCCTATTAATATGTATATTTATTTTATATTAATATGCATATTTATTTTATATTAATATGCATATTTATTTTATATTAATATGTATATTCATTTTATATTAATATGTATATTTATTTTATATTAATATGTATATTCTTTTGTATTAATATATATATTCATTTCATATTAATATGTATATTTATTTTATATAATATGTATATTCATTTCATATAAATATGTATATTTATTTTATATTAATATGCATATTTATTTTATAATAATATGTATATTAATTTTATATTAATATGTATATTTATTTCATATTAATATGTATATTCTTTTTATATTAATATATATATTCATTTCATATTAATATGTATATTCATTTCATATTAATATGTATATTTATTTTATATTAATATGTATATTCATTTCATATAAATATGTATATTTATTTTATATTAATATGTATATTCATTTTATATTTATATGTATATTTATTTTATATTAGTATGTATATTTATTTTATATTTATATGTATATTCATTTTATATTAATATGTATATTCATGTCATATTAATATGTATATTCATTTTATATAAATATGTATATTTATTTTATATTAATATGTATATTTATTTTATATTAATATGTATATTCATTTTATATTAATATGTATATTCATTTCATATTAATATGTATATTCATTTTATATAAATATGTATATTTATTTTATATTAATATGTATATTTATTTTATATTAATATGTATATTTACTTTATATTAATATGTATATTCATTTCATATTAATATGTATATTCATTTTATATAAATATGTATATTTATTTTATATTAATATGTATATTTATTTTATATTAATATGTATATTTATTTTATATTAATATGTAGATTCATTTTATATTAATATGTATATTTATTTTATATTAATATGTATATTTATTTTATATTAATATGTATATTCATTTCATATTAATATGTATATTCATTTTATATAAATATGTATATTCATTTTATATTAATATGTATATTTATTTTATATTAATATGTATATTTATTTTATATTAATATGTATATTCATTTTATATTAATATGTATATTTATTTTATATTAATATGTATATTTATTTTATATTAATATGTATATTTATTTTATATTAATATGTATATTTATTTCATATTAATATGTATATTTATTTTATATTAATATGGCTATTTATTTTATATTAATATGTATATTCATTTTATATTAATATGTATATTCATTTTATATAAATATGTATATTCATTTTATATTAATATGTATATTTGTTTTATATTAATATGTATATTTATTTTATATTAATATGTATATTCATTTCATATTAATATGTATATTTATTTTATATTAATATGTATATTCATTACATATTGATATGTATATTCATTTCATATTAATATGTATATTTATTTTATATTAGTATGTATATTTATTTTATATTAATATGTATATTTATTTTATATTAATATGTATATTCATTTTATATTAATATGTATATTCATTTTATATTAATATGTATATTCATTTTATATTAATATGTATATTCATTTTATATTAATATGTATATTCATTTTATATTAATATTTATATTCATTTTATATTAATATGTATATTTATTTTATATTAATATGTATATTTATTTTATATTAATATGTATATTTATTTTATATTAATATGTATATTCATTTCATATTAATATGTATATTTATTTTATATTAATATGTATATTTATTTTATATTAATATGTATATTTATTTTATATTAATATGTATATTCATTTCATATTAATATGTATATTTATTTTATATTAATATGTATATTCATTTTATATTAATATGTATATTCATTTTATAATAATATGTATATTTATTTTATATTAATATGTATATTTATTTTATATTAATATGTATATTTATTTTATATTAGTATGTATATTTATTTTATATTAGTATGTATATTTATTTTATATTAGTATGTATATTTATTTTATATTAGTATGTATATTTATTTTATATTAGTATGTATATTTATTTTATATTAATATGTATATTTATTTTATATTAATATGTATATTCATTTCATATTAATATGTATATTTATTTTATATTAATATGTATATTCATTTTATATTAATATGTATATTTATTTTATAATAATATGTATATTTATTTTATATTAATATGTATATTTATTTTATATTAATATGTATATTTATTTTATATTAATATGTATATTTATTTTATATTAGTATGTATATTCATTTTATATTAATATGTATATTCATTTTATATTAATATGTATATTCATTTTATATTAATATGTATATTTATTTTATATTAATATGTATATTTATTTCATATTAATATGTATATTCATTTTATATTAATATGTATATTCATTTTATATTAATATGTATATTCATTTCATATTAATATGTATATTCATTTTATATAAATATGTATATTTATTTTATATTAATATGTATATTTATTTTATATTAATATGTATATTTACTTTATATTAATATGTATATTCATTTCATATTAATATGTATATTCATTTTATATAAATATGTATATTTATTTTATATTAATATGTATATTTATTTTATATTAATATGTATATTTATTTTATATTAATATGTAGATTCATTTTATATTAATATGTATATTTATTTTATATTAATATGTATATTTATTTTATATTAATATGTATATTCATTTCATATTAATATGTATATTCATTTTATATAAATATGTATATTCATTTTATATTAATATGTATATTTATTTTATATTAATATGTATATTTATTTTATATTAATATGTATATTCATTTTATATTAATATGTATATTTATTTTATATTAATATGTATATTTATTTTATATTAATATGTATATTTATTTTATATTAATATGTATATTTATTTCATATTAATATGTATATTTATTTTATATTAATATGGCTATTTATTTTATATTAATATGTATATTCATTTTATATTAATATGTATATTCATTTTATATAAATATGTATATTCATTTTATATTAATATGTATATTTGTTTTATATTAATATGTATATTTATTTTATATTAATATGTATATTCATTTCATATTAATATGTATATTTATTTTATATTAATATGTATATTCATTACATATTGATATGTATATTCATTTCATATTAATATGTATATTTATTTTATATTAGTATGTATATTTATTTTATATTAATATGTATATTTATTTTATATTAATATGTATATTCATTTTATATTAATATGTATATTCATTTTATATTAATATGTATATTCATTTTATATTAATATGTATATTCATTTTATATTAATATGTATATTCATTTTATATTAATATTTATATTCATTTTATATTAATATGTATATTTATTTTATATTAATATGTATATTTATTTTATATTAATATGTATATTTATTTTATATTAATATGTATATTCATTTCATATTAATATGTATATTTATTTTATATTAATATGTATATTTATTTTATATTAATATGTATATTTATTTTATATTAATATGTATATTCATTTCATATTAATATGTATATTTATTTTATATTAATATGTATATTCATTTTATATTAATATGTATATTCATTTTATAATAATATGTATATTTATTTTATATTAATATGTATATTTATTTTATATTAATATGTATATTTATTTTATATTAGTATGTATATTTATTTTATATTAGTATGTATATTTATTTTATATTAGTATGTATATTTATTTTATATTAGTATGTATATTTATTTTATATTAGTATGTATATTTATTTTATATTAATATGTATATTTATTTTATATTAATATGTATATTCATTTCATATTAATATGTATATTTATTTTATATTAATATGTATATTCATTTTATATTAATATGTATATTTATTTTATAATAATATGTATATTTATTTTATATTAATATGTATATTTATTTTATATTAATATGTATATTTATTTTATATTAATATGTATATTTATTTTATATTAGTATGTATATTCATTTTATATTAATATGTATATTCATTTTATATTAATATGTATATTCATTTTATATTAATATGTATATTTATTTTATATTAATATGTATATTTATTTCATATTAATATGTATATTCATTTTATATTAATATGTATATTCATTTTATATTAATATGTATATTCATTTTATATTAATATGTATATTTATTTTATATTAATATGTATATTTATTTTATATTAATATGTATATTTATTTTATATTAGTATGTATATTTATTTTATATTAATATGTATATTTATTTTATATTAATATGTATATTTATTTTATATTAATATGCATATTTATTTTATATTAATATGTATATTTATTTTATATTAATATGTATATTCATTTCATATAAATATGTATATTTATTTCATATAAATATGTATATTCATTTTATATTAATATGTATATTCATTTCATATTAATATGTATATTTATTTTATATAAATATGTATATTCATTTCATATAAATATGTATATTTATTTCATATTAATATGTATATTTATTTTATATTAATATGCATATTTATTTTATAATGATATGTAAATTTATTTTATATTAATATGTATATTCATTTTATATTAATATGTATATTTATTTTATATTAATATGTATATTTATTTTATATTAATATGTTTTTTTTTTTTTTAATTACATTTTCACCCCAAACAAGGCAAATTGCCACTTTGGTGTAGGGGGCTACTATCAGGGGCAACAACTACTGGGGTACTATGTAGGGATTTGGGCAGCAAGGTGTCGGTTCACGTTACACTTGAACTTCTGCACGTCAGTACTGTTGGGGAAGCAGGGACCTGGAATGGAATTCCAGAGTCTTTCGGTTCTGGGGAAGAAACTATTGGAGTAAAAAGATCTTTTACATCTAGGGACCTCTACAGTGTGGGGGTGGGATCCAGTAGCCTGTCGGGTTAGTCGAGGGTGCTCGCGTCGTGGGGGCACAAGGTATTGCAGTTCATCAGAGCATTCACCACTAAAATACTTGTAGAACAGGCAGAGGGATGCAACATTTCGTCGATGGGACAGAGGCTGAAGCTTAGATGCCAGTTCAGGGCCTATCAGATTTGCGACTCTCTTTTGAACCTTGTCAAGGAGCGAGAGACTAGTAGCAGATGCACCAGCCCAGATGTGGCAGCAATACTCCATACATGGGCGAATGGTGGCCTTATAGAGGTACAGGATACTTTCGGGTGTTAGTAGTTTTCTAGCACGGTAGAGAGAGCCTACCTTTCTTGCAGCGGCCCTGGCAATGCCTTCAATGTAATTGTTCCAACTCATGTATATTCATTTTATATTAATATGTATATTTATTTTATATTAATATGTATATTCATTTTATATTAATATGTATATTTATTTTATATTAATATGTATATTTATTTTATATTAATATGTATATTTATTTTATATTAATATGTATATTTATTTTATATTAATATGTATATTCATTTTATATTAATATGTATATTTATTTTATATTAATATGTATATTCATTTTATATTAATATGTATATTCATTTTATATTAATATGTATATTTATTTTATATTAATATGTATATTTATTTTATATTAATATGTATATTTATTTTATATTAATATGTATATTTATTTTATATTAATATGTATATTTATTTTATATTAATATGTATATTCATTTTATATTAATATGTATATTTATTTTATATTAATATGCATATTTATTTTATATTAATATGCATATTTATTTTATATTAATATGTATATTTATTTTATATTAATATGCATATTTATTTATATTAATATGTATATTTATTTCATATTAATATGTATATTTATTTTATATTAATATGTATATTTATTTTATATTAATATGCATATTTATTTATATTAATATGTATATTCATTTCCTATTAATATGTATATTTATTTTATATTAATATGCATATTTATTTTATATTAATATGCATATTTATTTTATATTAATATGTATATTCATTTTATATTAATATGTATATTTATTTTATATTAATATGTATATTCTTTTTATATTAATATATATATTCATTTCATATTAATATGTATATTTATTTTATATAAATATGTATATTCATTTCATATAAATATGTATATTTATTTTATATTAATATGCATATTTATTTTATAATAATATGTATATTAATTTTATATTAATATGTATATTTATTTCATATTAATATGTATATTCTTTTTATATTAATATATATATTCATTTCATATTAATATGTATATTCATTTCATATTAATATGTATATTTATTTTATATTAATATGTATATTTATTTCATATAAATATGTATATTTATTTTATATTAATATGTATATTCATTTTATATTTATATGTATATTTATTTTATATTAGTATGTATATTTATTTTATATTTATATGTATATTCATTTTATATTAATATGTATATTCATTTCATATTAATATGTATATTCATTTCATATTAATATGTATATTCAGTTTATATTAATATGTATATTCATTTTATATTAATATGTATATTCATTTCATATTAATATGTATATTCATTTTATATTAATATGTATATTCATTTCATATTAATATGTATATTTATTTTATATTAATATGTATATTTATTTTATATTAATATGTATATTCATTTTATATTAATATGTATATTTATTTTATATTAATATGTATATTTATTTTATATTAATATGTATATTCATGTCATATTAATATGTATATTCATTTTATATAAATATGTATATTTATTTTATATTAATATGTATATTTATTTTATATTAATATGTATATTCATTTTATATTAATATGTATATTCATTTCATATTAATATGTATATTCATTTTATATAAATATGTATATTTATTTTATATTAATATGTATATTTATTTTATATTAATATGTATATTTACTTTATATTAATATGTATATTCATTTCATATTAATATGTATATTCATTTTATATAAATATGTATATTTATTTCATATTAATATGTATATTTATTTTATATTAATATGTATATTTATTTTATATTAATATGTAGATTCATTTTATATTAATATGTATATTTATTTTATATTAATATGTATATTTATTTTATATTAATATGTATATTCATTTCATATTAATATGTATATTCATTTTATATAAATATGTATATTCATTTTATATTAATATGTATATTTATTTTATATTAATATGTATATTTATTTTATATTAATATGTATATTCATTTTATATTAATATGTATATTTATTTTATATTAATATGTATATTTATTTTATATTAATATGTATATTTATTTTATATTAATATGTATATTTATTTCATATTAATATGTATATTTATTTTATATTAATATGCATATTTATTTTATATTAATATGTATATTCATTTTATATTAATATGTATATTCATTTTATATAAATATGTATATTCATTTTATATTAATATGTATATTTGTTTTATATTAATATGTATATTTATTTTATATTAATATGTATATTCATTTCATATTAATATGTATATTTATTTTATATTAATATGTATATTCATTACATATTGATATGTATATTCAT